>NC_027756.1:54045936-54046259 GCF_000695525.1 Brassica oleracea var. oleracea | reverse complement strand
TCATATGTTAGTGAATGATGCAACTATGCATTAAAACAGTATTTTCATATTTTTGAAATTTTCTCAAAATATATGTGTTAACCCCTATGAAAATATTGAATTTTTCGGTTATTGCTCTATATACTGAAGTCTATGATCTTTAGTATTGTTTTAAAATTTCTAAACACTTACTAAATTTGAATTAATGTATATTAAACTCTCTTTCATGATACATGAGAATCGTTTTAATTTTTGGTCAATTAATTTAGTTAAACTTCAAAATACTCCCTAAATTGGTGGACTTACCTCTATAAAATCGATGTTTTCTAGAGAAACGGAGACAA
>NC_027756.1:54045075-54045807 GCF_000695525.1 Brassica oleracea var. oleracea | reverse complement strand
GGTAAATGCTCTATATACTGAAGCCTATAATTTTTAGTGTTGTTTCAAAAAATTTAAACACGTTTGACATTATTAAAATGTATATTAAACTCTCTTACATGCTACATGGGCTTCGTTTTAATTTTTTTTTCAATTAATTTAGTAAAACTTCATATTACTCCCTAAATTGGTGGATTAACCACTAAAAACGCGATGTTTTCTAGAGAAACGGATACAACAAAGGTACTAAACCTCTTTGACCTTAATCATATGTTATTGAAAGATTCAACTATGCATTAAAACACAATTTCCATTTTTTTGAATTTTTCTCAAAATCTGTGGGTTAACCGCTTCGAAAATATTGATTTTTTCGGTAAATGCTCCATATACTGAAGCCTATAATCTTTTGTGTTGTTTTAAAATTTCTAAACACATTCTACATTTTTATAAATATATATTAAACTCTATTTCATGGTACATGGGCATCGTTTTATTTTTTGGTCAATTAATTTAGTAAAACTTCATAATACTCCCTAAATTGGTGGCCTAACCACTATAAAATCGATGTTTTCTAGAGAAACGGAGACAAAAAAAGTTCCAAAACTCTTTGACCGTCATCATATGTTAGTGATGGATGCAACTATGCATTAAAACAGAATTTTCATTTTTTGAATTTTTGTCAAAATATGTGGTTTTAACAACCCCCACGAAAAGTTTTCGGTAAATGCTCTATATACTGAAGCCTATAATCTT
>NC_027756.1:54043639-54044972 GCF_000695525.1 Brassica oleracea var. oleracea | reverse complement strand
TAATTTAGTAAAACTTCATAATACTCCCTAAATTGGTGGAATAACCACTATAAAATCGATGTTTTCTAGAGAAATGGTCACAACAAAAGTTTCAAAACACTTTGACCTTCATCCTATGTTTGTTAAGGATGCAACTATGCATTAAAACAGAATTTTCATTTTTTTGAATTTTTCTCAAAATCTGTCGGTTAATTAACACCTACGAAAATATTGATTTTTTCGGTAAATTCTCTATATACTGAAGCCTATAATCTTTAGCGTTGTTCTAAATTTTCTAAACACATTCTACATTATTATAAATGTATATTAAACTATCTTTCATGGTGCATGGGCATCATTTTAATTTTTGGTCAATCAATTTAGTAAAACATCATAATACTCCCCAAATTGTTGCACTAACCACTATAAAATAGATGTTTTCTAAAGTGACGGAGACAACAAAGGTTCTAAACCTCTTTGAACTTCATAATATGTTAGTGAAAGATGCAACTATGCATTAAAATATAATTTTCATTTTTTTGAATTTTTCTCAAAATCTATGGGTGAACAACCCCTACGAAAATATTGAATTTTTCTGTAATTGCTTTATATACTGTAACTTAAATCTTTAGTGTTGTTTTAAAATTTCTAAATACGTTCTACATTATTATAAATGTATATTAAACTCTCTTTCATCATACATGGGCATCATTTTATTTTTTGGTCAATTAATTTAGTAAAACTTCATAATACTCCCTAAATTGGTGGACATACGACTGTAAAATCGATGTTTTCTAGAGAAACGGAGACAAAGAAGGTTCTAAACCTCTTTGACCTTCATCATATGTTAGTGAAGGATTCAACTATGCATTAAAACAAAATTTCGATTTTTTGAATTTTTCTCAAAATCTGTGGGTTAATACGAAAATATTGAATTTTTCGGTAAATGCTCTATACACTGTAGCCTATAATCTTTAGTGTTGTTTTAAAATTTTGAAACACATTCTACATTATTATAAATGTATTTTAAACTCTCTTTCACGGTACATGGGCATCGTTTTAATTTTTAGTCAATTAATTTAGTAAAATTTCATAATACTCCCTAAATTGGTGGAATAACCACTATAAAATCGATGTTTTCTAGAGAAACGGTCACAACAAAAGTTTCAAAACACTATGACATTCGTCCTATGTTAGTGAAGGATGCAACTATGCATTAAAACAGAATTTTCTTTTTTTTGAATCTTTCTCAAAATCTGTGGGTTAACTAACACCTACGAAAATATTGAATTTTTCGGTAAATTCTCTATATTCTGAAGCCTATAATCTTTAGTGTTGTTTTAAAATTTCTAAA
>NC_027756.1:54043098-54043468 GCF_000695525.1 Brassica oleracea var. oleracea | reverse complement strand
AGTGTTGATTTAAAATTTCTAAACACATTCTACATTATTATAAATGTATATTAAACTATCTTTCATGGTACATGGGCATCACTTTAATTTTTGGTCAATCAATTTAGTAAAACATCATAATACTCCCCAAATTGTTGCACTAACCACAATAAAATCGATGTTTTCTAGAGAAACGGAGNNCCAAACCTCTTTGACTTTCATCATATGTTGGTGAAAGATGCAAATATGCATTAAAACAGTATTTTCTTTTTTTTGAATTTTTCTCAAAATCTATGGGTTAACAACCCCTACGAATATATTGAATTTTTCGGTAAATGTTCTATATACTGAAGCCTATAATCTTTAGTGTTGTTTTAAAATTTCTAAATAC
>NC_027756.1:54042801-54043016 GCF_000695525.1 Brassica oleracea var. oleracea | reverse complement strand
AACTTCATAATACTCCCTAAATTGGTTGACTAACCACTATGAAATCGCTATTCTCTAGAAAAACGGAGACAACAAAGGTTTTAATCCTGTTTGACCTTCATCATATATTATTGAGATTCAACTATGTATTAAAACAAAATTTCTATTTTTTTGAATTTTTCTCAAAATCTGTGGGTAAATTAACACCTACGAAAATATTGAATTTTTCGGTAAAT
>NC_027756.1:54040909-54042541 GCF_000695525.1 Brassica oleracea var. oleracea | reverse complement strand
CATTTTTTTGAATTTTTCTCAAAATCTGTGGGTTGAATTTTCATTTTTTTGAATTTTTCTCACAGTCTGTGGGTTAACCCCTTCGAAAATATTGAATTTTTCGGTAAATGCTCCATATACTGAAGCCTATAATCTTTTGTGTTGTTTTAAAATTTCTAAACACATTCTACATTATTATAAATATATATTAAACTCTATTTCATGGTACATGGGCATCGTTTTATTTTTTGGTCAATTATTTTAGTAAAACTTCATAATACTCCCTAAATTTGTGGTCTAACCACTATAAAATCGATGTTTTCTAGAGAAAAGGAGACAAAAAAAGTTCCAAAACTCTTTGACCGTCATCCTATGTTAGTGATGGATGCAACTATGCATTAAAACAGAATTTTCGTTTTTTGAATTTTTGTCAAAATATGTGGGTTTTGACAACCCCAACAAAAACTTTTCGGTAAATGCTCTATATACTGAAGCCTATAATCTTTAGAGTTGTTTTAAAAAATTTAAACACTTTATACATTACTATAAATGTATATTAAACTCTCCTTCATGGTACATGGGCATCGTTTTAATTTTTGGTCAACTAATTTAGTAAAACTTCATAATACTCCCTAAATTGGTGGAATAACCACTATAAAATCGATGTTTTCTAGAGAAACGGTCACAACAAAAGTTTCAAAACACTTTCACCTTCATACTATGTTAGTGAAGGATGCAACTATGCATTAAAACAGAATTTTCATTTTCTTGAATTTTTCTCAAAATCTGTGGGTAAATTAACACCTACGAAAATATTGAATTTTTCGGTAAATTCTCTATATACTGAAACCTATAATCTTTAGTGTTGATTTAAAATTTCTAAACACATTCTACATTATTATAAATGTATATTAAACTATCTTTCATGGTAAATGGGCTTGGTTTTAATTTTTGGTCAATTAATTTAGTAAAACTTCGTATTACTCCCTAAATTAGTGGACTAATCACTAAAAAAGCGATGTTTTCTAGAGAAACGGATACAACAAAGGTACTAAACCTCTTTGACCTTAATCATATGTTAGTGAAAGATGCAACTAAGCATTAAAACAGAATTTCCATTTTTTTTGAATTTTTCTCAAAATCTGCGGGTTAATACGAAAATATTGAATCTCGGTAATTGCTTTATATACTGTAGCTTATAATATTTAGTGTTGTTTTAAAATTTCTAAATACATTCTACTTTATTATAAATATATATTAAACTCTCTTTCATGGTACATGGGCATCGTTTTAATTTTTGGTCAATTAATTTAGTAACACTTCATAATACTCCCTAAATTGGTGGACTTACCACTATAAAATCGATGTTTTCTAGAGAAGCGGAGACAAAGAAGATTCTAAACCTCTTCGACCTTCATAATATGTTAGTGAAGGATTCAACTATGCATTAAAACAAAATTTCCATTTTTTTGAATTTTTCTCAAAATCTGCGGGTTAATACGAAAATATTGAATTTTTCGGTAAATGCTCTATATACTGAAGCCTATAATCTTTAGTGTTGTTTTAAAATTTTGAAACACATTCTGAATTATAATAAATGTATTTTAAACTCTCTTTCACGGTACATGGGCATCGTTTTAATTTTTGGTCAAT
>NC_027756.1:54029395-54040880 GCF_000695525.1 Brassica oleracea var. oleracea | reverse complement strand
CTAACCACTATAAAATCGATGTTTTCTAGAGAAACAGTCACAACAAAAGTTCCAAAACTCTTTGACCTTCATCCTATGTTAGTGAAGGATGCAACTATGCATTAAAACAGAATTTTCATTTTTTTGAATTTTTCTCAAAATCTGAGGGTTAACTAACACCTACGAAAATATTGAATTTTTCGGTAAATTCTCTATATACTGAAGCCTATAATCTTTGGTATTGTTTTAAAATTTCTAAACACATTCTACATTATTATAAATGTATATTAAACTCTCTTTCAGGGTATGTGGGCATTGTTTTAATTGTTGGTCAATCAATTTAGTAAAACTTCATAATACTCCCCAAATTGGTGCACTAACCAATATAAAATCGATGTTTTCTAGAGAAACAGTCACAACAAAAGTTCCAAAACTCTTTGACCTTCATCCTATGTTAGTGAAGGATGCAACTATGCATTAAAACAGAATTTTCATTTTTTTGAATTTTTCTCAAAATCTGAGGGTTAACTAACACCTACGAAAATATTGAATTTTTCGGTAAATGCTCCATATACTGAAGCCTATAATCTTTTGTGTTGTTTTAAAATTTCTAAACACATTCTACATTATTATAGTGGTACATGGGCATCATTTTATTTTTTGGTCAATTAATTTAATAAAACTTCATAATACTCCCTAAATTGGTGGACTTACCTCTATAAAATCGATGTTTTCTAGAGAAACGGAGACAAAGAAGGTACTAAACCTCTTTGACCTTAATCATATGTTAGTGAAAGATTCAACTATGCATTAAAACAGAATTTTCATTTTTTTGAATCTTTCTCAAAATCTGTGGGTTAACCCCCTACGAAAATATTGAATTTTTCGGTAAATGCTCCATATACTGAAGCCTATAATCTTTTGTGTTGTGTTAAAATTTCTAAACACATTCTACATTATAATAAATATATATTAAACTCTATTTCATGGTACATGGGCATCGTTTTAATTTTTGGTCAATTAATTTAGTAAAACTTCATAATACTCCCTAAATTGGTGGACTAACCACTATAAAATCGATGTTATCTAGAGAAACGGAGACAAAAAAAAGTTCCAAAACTCTTTGACCGTCATCCTATGTTAGTGATGGATGCAACTATGCATTAAAACAGAATTTTCATTTTTTGAATTTTTGTCAAAATATGTGGGTTTAACAATCCCTACGAAAAGTTTTCGGTAAATGCTCTATATACTGAAGCCTATAATCTTTAGTGTTTTTTAAAAAAATTTAAACACATTATACATTACTATAAATGTATATTAAACTCTCTTTCAAGGTACATGGGCATCATTTTAATTTTTGGTCAACTAATTTAGTAAAACTTCATAATACTCCCTAAATTGGTGGACTAACCACTATAAAATCGATGTTTTCTAGAGAAACGGTGACAACAAAAGTTCCAAACCTCTTTGATCTTCATCATATGTTAGTGAAGGATGCAACTATGCATTAAAATAGAGTTTTTATTTTTTTTGAATTTTTGTCAAAATCTGTGGATCCCTACAAAAAAATTGAATTTTCGGTAATTGTTCTATATAATGTAGCCTATAATCTTTAGTGTTTTTTTTTAATATTTATAAATAAGTTCTACATTATTATAAATGTATATAAAACTCTCTTTCATGTTACTTGGCATCGTTTTAATTTTTGGTCAATTAATTTAGTAAAACTTCATAATACTCCCTAAATTGGTGGACTAACCACTATAAAATCGATGTTTTCTAGAGAAACAGAGACAACAAAGGTTCTAAACCTCTTTGACCTTCATAATATGTTAGTGAAAGATTCAACTATGTATTAAAAGAAAATTTTCATTTTTTTGAATTTTTCTCAAATTATGTGGGTTTACCTCTACGAAAATATTGAAATTTTCGGTAAATGGTCTATATACTGAAGCCTATAATCTTTAGTGTTGTTTAAAAAATTTTAAACACATTCTAAATTATTATAAATGTATATTAAACTCTCTTTCATGGTACATTGTCATCGTTTTAATTTTTGTCAATTAATTTAGTAAAACTTCATAATACTCCCTAAGTTGATGGACTAACCACTATAAAATTGATGTTTTCTAGAGAAACGGAGACAAAGAAGGTTCTAAACCTCTTTGACCTTCATCATATGTTAGTGGAGGATTCAACTATGCATTAAAACAAAATTTTCATTTTTTTGTATTTTTCTCAAAATCTGTGGGTTTAACAACCCCTACGAAAATGTTTCGGTAAATGCTCTATATACTGAAGCCTATAATTTTTAGTGTTGTTTAAAATTTTTGAAACACATTCTACATTATTATAAATGTATATTAAACTCTCTTTTATGGTACATGGGCATCGTTTTAATTTTTGGTCAATTAATTTAGGAAAACTTCATAATACTTCCTAAATTGGGGGACTAACCACTATAAAATCGATGTTTTCTAGAGAAATGGAGACAACAAAAGTTCTAAACTCTTTGACCTTCATCATATGTTAGTGAATGATTCAACTATGCATTAAAACAGAATTTCTATTTTATTGAATTTTTCTCAAAATCTATGGCTTAACTCCTACGAAAATATTGAATTTTTTGGTAAATGCTCTATATACTTAAGCCTATAATCTTTAGTGTTGTTTTAAAATTTCTAAACACATTCTATATTATTATAAATGTATTTTAAACTCTTTTTCTTGGTACATGGGCATCGTTTTAATTTTTGGTCAATTAATTTAGTAAAACTTCATAATACTCCCTAAATTGGTAGACTAACCACTATAAAATCGATGTTTTCTAGAGAAACGGAGACAACAAAAGTTCCAAACCACTTTGACCATCATAATATGTTAGTATAGGAGGCAACTATGCATTAACCCCTACGAAAATATTGAGTTTTACGTTAATCGCTCTATATACTGAAGCTTATACTGTTAATGTTGTTTTAAAATTTCTAACCACATTCTAAATTTGTATTAATGTATGATAAACTCTTTTTCGTGGTATATGAGAATTGTTATATTTTTTTATCAATTAATTTAGTAAAACTTTATAATACTCCCTAAATCGGTGGAATAACCACTATAAAATCGCTAATTTCGTGAAAAACGGAGACAAAGAAGGATCGAAACCTATTGGAACATCATCATAGGCTAGTGCGGGATGTAACTATGAATTAAAACAATATTTTCATATTTTTCGAAATTTTCTCAAAATCTATGTGTTGCTTTAGTGTTGTTTTAAAGTTTCTGGTAAATTCTATATATACTGAAATCTATAATATTTAGTGTTGTTTTAAAGTTTCTAACCACATTCTACATTTGTATTAATGTATGCTAAACTCTATTCATGGTACATGAGCATCGTTCAATTTTTTAAGAAATTAATTTTGTAAAACTTCTTATTCTCCCTAAATTAGTTGACTAACAATTATAAAATCACTATTATCTAGAGAAATGGAGACAACAAATGTTCAAAACTTCTTTGAATATCATCATATATTAGTACAGGAGGCAACTATGCATTAAGCAATATTGTTATATTTTTTGAATTTTTCTCAAAATCTATGTGTTAACCCCTACGAAAATATTGAGTTTTACGTTAAATGTTTTATATACTGAAGCTTATACTTTTTAGTGTTGTTTTAAAACTTCTAACCACATTCTAAATTTGTATTAATGTATGTTAAACTCTCTTTCGTGGTATATGAGAATCGTTATACTTTTTTATCAATTAATTTAGTAAAACTTTATAATTCTCCCTAAATCGGTGGAATAACCACTATAAAATCGCTAATTTCTTTTTGTCCATATTAATACTTCTTGTCAACTTGTCGTACGTGGTGTATCTACCTTTACAAGGATCTGCCCGTCCTATGGGCGGGAAGTTATAATATCTTTTATGATAATTTATTTTAAAATATATTAAATAATATGTTAAGTTAGAGTGTAAATGTAATAATAGATAAGTTTGTTATAAGAAAAAATAATAGGAAGTTAAATAAATGTAGTGGTCCAACTATGATTTTTTGTAATTAGATTTTTAGTGCTTCTATTTTAATAGTATTGATTTTTAATACTTTTTGTCAACGTGTCATACGTGTTGTATATATCTTTATTTACAGCCATGTATTTTATCATTTTTGCTACTAAATAGGTGGTCGTAACTCGTAACATGTCAAAGTTAGTTTTCAATATTGGTGTTTAAGCGGCCTGAGAATATGATGAATGTAACCTTTGCCTTTGTCTTATCTTCTTCGCTGTTTTATGTCTACTAAAAAATAAGAAGCAATGCACTTTAAGAGAGGACACATATATATTGAAGAAGGATTGTATAAAATAAAAGTAAGAGTATGATCACAAAGTTGCACAATATTACATTACATGTCATAAAGTTTGGATATTATTAAATGTCCTACAACTTATAACTGGTCCCATTCACCAATAGCAACTGCTTCATCACACTTGGCTTAATCTCACCTTGCTCCGCCACGATACGACTCTGTTCTGGGCGAAGAATGGGCCGAATAATACGACCTCGAGCCTGTGGATACAGATTGATTAGTTACATTCTGTGAATGTGATCTTGGTTGATCAGTAGTTGTTTCCGTCGCCTGAGGAACATTGCTTCCCCATCCTCTAGTGCAGCAGCAGAAGATATTCCCCATGACTGAGTGATGTAAGACTCAAAAAGTCAAGTAAAGGCAACATATTGATTTTCCAAGATCAACTTCTGAAATTTTGAAAGGTCCGTATGATAATGCTTTGTTTGTTAGCTACAGGATATCCTTTGTTTTACTATTTCTGTCTATTCATTTATGGGCTTTGCTACGAAATCAACATCCCTATACCACCTCCATTGGTTAGAGCCTCTAATGGGTTCTTAAAATTAATTTAATTGTTAATTGTGTATTTTATGAAGTTTAGAACCTTTAATATTGTAATTAGTTTTGAGAAGGTCCATTGGGAGAACTCCTATGAGGTTCTTAATTTTTATTTTATTTTAGAAATTGAATTATTAAATTTAAATTTTATAAAACTTATAAATTATTAGATTTCATAAAATTTAAACAAATATGACTTAAAAACATATTAAAAACAGAAATACAAATTTATTATTAGAAATTTTAAACAAACATGAAAGAAAAGCCTAAATAAAAATTCAAATAAACATGAGCTAATCTCACATATGAAAAATGAACTATATCCAATCAGACAAGTCTGAAGCAAAGCAAAAGAAAAACTAAAACATGTCCTGTAATCTCTATAAACTCAGAGAGCTGAGTTCTTGACCTTTTGTATCAGAAAAAATCAAATCAATATCTAAACCGGTGCAGTCTGCTACTGATGCTGCTCCTGAACTGCCTTGTAACATTTGAGACTGCAGAGAGGAAGCTTTGTCATGAACTCATTAACAATCTGATTTAGCAATTGTTCTCATTAACATATATGAGACATAGACTAAACAGAGTTTTGTGAAAAAGAACCATACCCAGATAGTTTGGGATCAAACAGGCTAGGCACTTTGTCAATGGGAAATGAAACAGTTGTTCCATTAGGACCCATTATTGTCCTGATGTAGCTTGTTGAGGCCCTTTCCTCGTGTGCAGCTTTCTCCTGTTATCAATTCATCAATGCATATGACACAAATTGTCAGCATCTCAGTTTTTACTCAGAAATAACGTATCAAAAATAAGGTGGGCTTCTCTGTGTACCTGAGCCAATTCATCAAGTCGTTTTTTAATTTTGTCTTCACGCTTCTTCCTGCTCGAATCCTGTCCTAGAATTTTTCTAATGGCCTCTGCCTGAAGAAACAAAACCAAGACCATCCCTGTCGTGAGCTTACAAATACTTTAGATGCTCATAGCGATGATAGAGAAATAACACTAACCTCGGACTCTCTTGCAGCCTTCTCAATCTGAACTTTTCGCCTTTGAGCATCTTCTGCCTTCTTCAGTTGCTGCTCCATCTCTGAAAAATTCTCCTTTTTCCCAATATATTATTTTCAACATAAGTTATCAACCTTTATTCCAAAAGATATATACTTATGAATCTGAAGCAAAAGATAAAAAACACATACTTGTCGACGTAGTAGGAGGTAATCCATCTGGAAACTCAATCACGCCCAATTACTTTCATGTGAGAAGCTATCTCTATACAAACAAATACAAAGTCAAAGCTAATCTCAAATCTCATCATCAAAGCTAATCTCATCAGCAAAACCAAATTTCACTTCCAACGAGATTCACAAGCTTCAAATCAATACAAAAACTCAAATAATTCGAACCTACAAGGTGATTTCAATGAACGGATTTGGAGAAGGAGAGCAACAACACTAGATTTCTCAGACACAAAAAAAAAAACCATCGAAGAAGAAAGAGAGGCGGCCAATAAGAACAGAGCACGTATGGGGTGTCTAGTGGTTCCAAAACCCCTTAGTTTGGCACCCGTTCTTTGGTTTTATTTTCTTTTTCATTTATTTTTATTGGTTTTTTTTTTTAGAATCCTTTCTAAAAGCCTCCAATGGAGGTGCTCTTAGAGCCATGTATTTACAGCCATGTACTTTCATGTATATATCTTTATTTACAGCCATGTATTTTATCATTTTTGCTACTAAATAGGTGGTCGTAACTAGTAACATGTCAAAGTTAGTTTTCAATATTGGTGTTTAAGCGGCCTGAGATGATGAATGTAACATTTGCTTTTGTCTTATCTTCTTCGCTGTTTTATGTCTACTAGAAAATAAGAAGCAATGCACTTTAAGAGAGGACACATATATATCGAAGAAGGATTGTATAAAATAAAAGTAAGAGTATGATCACAAAGTTGCATAATATTACATTACATGTCATAAAGTTTGGATATTATTAAATGTCCTACAACTTATAACTGGTCCCATTCACCAATAGCAACTGCTTCATCACACTTGGCTTAATCTCCCCTTGCTCCGCCACGATACGACTCTGTTCTGGGCGAAGAATGGGCCGAATAATACGACCTCGAGGCTGAGGATACAGATTGATTAACTACACTCTGTGAATGTGAGCGTGGTTGAACAGTAGTTGTTTTTGTTTTCGTCGCTGAATGTGATCGTGGTTGAACAGTAGTTGTGTCCGTCGCTGGAGGAACATTGCTTCTCCATCCTGTGGTGAAGTAGCTGAAGATATTCCCCATGACTGAGTGATGTAAGACTCAAAAAGTAGTGTGTCTTTCTGTGATGAAAGCGAAGTTCGGCTTTTATATTAATTGTGTTGTGTGGTTGGTGGAAAACATTTGTGTAAAGTTTGACTTTGGCGGGACTACATATCATTTATAGTCAAAGTCTGCTTTTTTCTTTGATATTCTAAATTTGTAATAATTTGATTATAGAAAGTATCCCACCACTTATACAACAATTCCTTAAAAAATTTTGATATATAAGATCTTACACTGGTACGACCCATGGTACGACCCAGAAGACAAGTTATTTTTCTTCTAATATATATAGATAAATAAAATTGATACTATTTTTTCTTTAATCCTATATATAGTAAAAGCTCTATAAATTAATAATATTGGGACTTTGGTATTTTATTAATTTATAGAGATATTAATTTACAAAAAGTTTCATTTTTTAGATTTTTCTATTTAAAATATTTTTTTATAAAATAAAAAAATACTTGATTTTAGTCTATATACATTAATTATCTTTTTTAAAAAATTAACACTTATATTAGTTTTATTATGTTATTTAGTGTATATAAAATATGTTTCATACAATTTAAATGCGGTTTTAAATATAATATTATTAAATCTAATCAAAATATATTAAGTGTTAAGAAATATAAAGATAAACAATGTAATGGTTGATTGATACTTATACACAATATATATACATATAAATTATTAATTTATAATTTTAATGGGAGCATATATTTACGTAGAATTTTCTCAAAAATTATATTATTTTATCGATTTGTGTCATATTTTGAACTAGTCTAATTTGGGACCAAGAAAATTATTAATTTATGGTGTTTATTAATTTATAAAATATTAATTTATAAAATTTCTACTGTATATTATATGAGTATCATTCGAAAAAATGTAATCTTCTATTTTGTAATTAATTACATTTTAATCTTGATAAGTCGTCAATACCTTAGGTCTCTGCATTGATTATGTGGCAATCTTATAATTAATTTGGACAAACCCGGACTAACCTTTTATTCTCTAGAGAAATTTATTAATCACACATATAATAAATTCATGTATATCTTTAAATCTACCCATTATTAACTACACATATAACCTTAGACCAACAAAAAAATTTCGACAGCATTAGAAAGTATTGTTACACAATATGGTAAGATTTATACGCACCACTCACTACCATATCCCTTATACAAACCATCATAATATTTTATGTATACTATCATATGACAAATTTTCGAAAATAAATCATGACAAAAATTCATAATAATATTGTTCTATTATGAGTTCCGTACTACCCACTACTATATCCTTTATACTAAACTATAATAATAGTTGTATGCATTGTTTTATTAAGATAAGTATACGTTGTAGTGCTCAAAACATATTTGTTTCAACTGTTTTATTATTCTGTATAAGTTTTAATGTCATGTACAGAACAATATTTCATTGGTTTTGAATTTTACGTTGGGGCTTGTCCAACACATATATGTAGGACGATGGTGCAACGCCAAAACATATAGGTAGTTGGTTAATCAATTTTAATTGATTATTTAACTATTTTTTATACCGTACCAGATCAAAATAATGGTCCGTCGATGTATTAGAAGTCAATTAATTTTTTTATTAGTTTAGTGAGTAAGCATAGATTAAGTACTAAATCAATACATGTGTTATACAAGTTGATTTAAAATTTGTATTCGGCAATATACAACTCATTTGTATTAAATAAAAATATATTTTTACTATCTTTGTGCCAAAGTGTATATGATTCAAAAGATATACCGGCATGTCATAATTATATCCTAGCATATAGGAAAAATATCAATATATTTATGGAAAATGTAAAAGTATATATTCCAAAGATATTATTCTTTGAATAAACTATATCAAAAATTATATAATATGTTCTGTTTAGTACTTTGAAAGATGTGACCTATTTTTGAACATTATTTTAAGGTTTAATTATGAAATAAAAACTTTGTTTATATTACCTACGAGTTAGTACAAGAAACACTTTTGTAAATTATGTATGATTCGGTCTTTGAATTAAGAGTGGTCAATACAGTAAAACTGACCGAAATAGAGAAAGTGATTTGGTATTTGTAATACTGTATAAATCAAATAGATACTATTTTAAAAAACTGTGATACATGAATATGATTCGGTATATAAATCGACCAAACCAAATAAACTGATTAATTACAATATAGTAATATAGTTATATGTAAATTACATTATATATATATATATATATAGTTTATTTTATTGATATGATCTCGATATTTAAGACGTTAATTTGGATAATTTGTTATTTTAAGTAAAGACTTTCATTGACATACATTTGTGCTAAAATTAGTTATTTAATAATATTATAATATTATTAATATTTTCACCTTATGAAATTATAATTTATTTAATATTTCAATAGTTCAAGAAAATAGAAAACATCATATAAAAAAATTAAAGTACTGTTTAATAAATTCAAATTTGAATCATACAAAATTAAATTGAAAAAAATGTTATAAAATAAGTTTTTGGTATAAAATCAAATAAACCAAAAATCGACAATTATATAACCCAAAAAAAAAATTAAAGTAGATATTATTTTAATATGGTATCTATTTTTTATAAACCGAAATACCAAAAAATACTAAACTGAAATCAAATCGAAATCCTTATTGAAAAACCCTACTTATGATATATAATTTTTATGCTCGTCTCACTCCATGCAAAATGTGGGTCTCAGCTAAGTACTCAGGTTATAAAGGAAAAAAATCAAAAGATATAATTTTAATCAAAACTCTCGAATTGAACTCGATTTCAATAAAAACAAATTAGTATTCCATATACATAAAAAAGGAAGGAACTAAACTTATAAAGTAATTAAGAAATAATTGTGATTATTTCATTTTAATATATTTATTTATTTTATTTATATATAATAATTTTATAGCCTAATATATTATAGTTTTAATTTTTATACAAATAGGAATGGGTGTTTTACCCCAAATTGAAACTCCGGCCTTAAAACGAACCGAAAAACCAAGACCAGATCCAAACTGTTATACAAAAATATCGAATGGGATTTAAGTGGGATTTAAGAGCTTGGTATTTCCATGTTCGTTATTTCAAATACCTTTTAGTTAGTTTAGGTAGTTTAACTAGCTTTAATTAAATTTTTGAATAATTTATATATTTGAGTATTTTTGTTAATTTTTAAAGTTTCTTAAAAGTAGTTTGGAGCAATTTCAGACATTAGTTATAGTTCAATTCTAACCAAATTTGAAAGAAACCGAACCGAACTAGACCTAAAAATTAGTAAAACACAAATGGGATTTATGAGCATAGTACCAAAAATATTAAAGGATCTGATGAATATATAGATATATGATCATAATGTTGCATAATTATTACAAAACACAAGTTGATTGCTTAAATAATTTTGTTCATCTCCATCTCCATTTCTTCCACTGCTTTTAATCTTTTAGCGGAATCTTCAAAAGCCTCTCCACAAGTTGTCTGCAAACCGGACACAAATTTGTTTGAAACCTTAGCTCTTTAATTTGCGTATTCCTAAAATCAGATTGCTTGATTCCATCTTGCTAATATTAGCTTTGAAACTGATTAATAAAATTGATAGAATCAGCCTTGAAACTGATTGTTTTGGTTTTTCATGATTGAAACCCTATTTTTGGATCGAAACCTTAAATTGTGTAATGCTTGAATCCGTTTGATTATTGATCCAATTGCTAGTCTTGATAAAACATAATTGAATCTGATTGTTAGTCTAGCTAAATCTCATACCTGAAACTGATTGATTAATTGCTAAACCTTGATTGAATGTTTTAATATTACCCTTGCACATATAGAATCCGATTGCTAAGAATGAGTGCGTCATATCTACTTCGCCATGTGGCCAGTTTGCATCATATATCATCTTGACCAACATGTTTATGTTATGCGCATGATCTGATTATTATCACCTTTGCATGATCTGATTGTTTTAAATTGAGGTTTCATAATTCCACTTCTATACATATGGAATCAGTATGCTAGGTTTGCATTATAACCATATGGCCGCATGAAAACATATAGAAATTGCTTGTTTGGTCGATACCCTTGCTTGATAAATCTGTGTGACTTATTATGCATCATATATCACTTTGGCTGTGTGGCCTTATTGTATTATATCACCTTTGTTGTGTGGCTTGTTTGCTTATTAGAAATGTATTGACTTGATAGCATGTCTTGTTTATGGCTGTATGTTAAATATTTTATGAGA
>NC_027756.1:54028083-54029330 GCF_000695525.1 Brassica oleracea var. oleracea | reverse complement strand
TTATCCTAAAGTCAAAGGACTTGGTGAATGAATCACAAAAGGCGATAATGCCAGATGAGAAAGATTGATACATGGCAATATTAATTATTAGCCATCATCTTATTAAGAGTCTCAAAGTTCAGTATCTGACTATAGAGAATCCTCTAGACCTTTGGACAGAGTTAAAAAATCGAGATATGATCACCAAAGAACGGTGTTATTACCAAAGGCCCTGATTGATAGGAGGAATCACAGAATCCAGGACTATAAGTCTGTGGATGAGTCTATTGCTAGTTGGGCACAATAATGGATTACTGATGAGAAACAATGAATTGAGAAATAATGGTATCAACCAATTTGAGCCATGGTCAAGGCAGTGGCCGTGGTATATCCTTTAAACCACAAAAGCTCGACTAAATCAGTGTGCCATAGATGTGGAATGGGGAACCATTGGGCTAACATATAAAGGACTCCCAAAGAGAGTCTGAAATGGAAGAATCCTGAAACCCACTTGTTATATAAATATGGTGAAAATAATTTTGAACATGATCAAGATGATCTTATGGAATATGCCAAAAAAATTTAAAACGCAAATAGCTGATTGATGATATACCATAACTTATGAGGTCAAAACTCTCATTCACAGCTTGGGCCACACAAAATTTACATGCACCTAAGTTAATAAGCATCAGGCCATTTAGTGAGCATAGATATCCCCTATCACAATTATTAAAGGGTCAAGAGCCAGACATACCCCATCATAAGACATTTGGATGTTTTGTCTATGTACTAATTTCTCCACCACAGAGAACTAAGAAGAGACCTCAAAAAGAGGATGGGAATATATGTTGGATATGATTCTCCCACAATAATAAAGTACTTTGGGCCAACTATGGGTGATTATATTTGAGGCCAGGTACACGGATTATTTTAAGACCAGGAGGAGAAAAATAATAAAGTTGGTAAAAAAATGGTAAAAAAAATAGAATGGAATCAACCATCTATGTCTTGGCAAGATCCTCAGACTAAATAATGTGAAATAGACGTCCAAAGATTATACATTTACAAAGCTAGCAAATCAAATGCCAGACACATTTGCTGACCCGAAAAAGAATGACTAAGTCATATATAAACCAGCTTGTAAAGCACCAACAAATTTGATGTTCAAGAAGAAACATAGTCAAGTTGCTACAGAGTCTAGACAACGTATGAAACATGGTAGACCAAATAGGTTCCAAAAGATAAGAATCCTCGGAAACAAAAGAAAG
>NC_027756.1:54011174-54027172 GCF_000695525.1 Brassica oleracea var. oleracea | reverse complement strand
ATTTGTTTTCAGACAGGTTATGTTTTACACATGGTGGTATCAGACATGTTATGTTTTACACATGGTGGTACACGCATATCACAACAACATCATCCAAGATTTCGTGTGTGTGTATTTGAGATCGATGACTCAATATGTTCGATCAGATTGTGGCATGGCCGATGGTAAAGAAGAACCAACTATCATGTTCGAGGACGAAGCATATTCTGCTTAAGATCTTCATCACCCACGGATTACAGAAAATTGGAGAGGTCCAAGGGACCTCAAGTAATGTCCAAATCAGGGAGAGTAATGTGTGTTGTACTATTTTTCCTTCACCATAGTTTTGTCTCAATTGAGTTTTTCTGGTAAGATTTTAATGAGACAACATTAAATCACATTACAAGCTCTAAATGGTTATGACATCCAAGGGGGAGTGTTATGAACCAGATTGTGGATGGCTCATAACCAAGAGATTATGATTTGTAATCTTTCTATTTATCTATGACTGTGTAATCTCCTATATAAGGAACCTCTATGTTATGAATAAAGATATATTTTTCCATTATTTTTGTAACACTATTACCTTTTAAACATAGATTCCTATTACTTTTTGTCAATGTGTCGTGGTGTATGTATATATCTTTATTTACAGCCATGTAAGTTAGTTTTCAATATTGGAAAAACAAAAAAACTTGGTGTTAAAGCGGCCTGAGATGATGAATGTAACCTTTGCATTTGTCTGTTTTATGTCTACTAAAAAAACAAGCAGTGCACATTAAGAGAGCACACATATATATTGAAGAAGGATTGTATAAAATAAAAGTAAAGAGTATGATCACAAAGTTGCATAATATTACATGTCATAAAGTTGGATAATATTAAATGTCCTAACTTATATATGGTCCCATTCACCAATAGCAACTGCTTCATCACACTTGGCTTAATCTCTTACCTTCCTCAGCCACGATTGTATCGCTCTGCTATACTTGTCAGCGAAGAATGGTTCGACTTCGAGGCTGAGGATAGATTAACTACACTCTGTGGATGTGATTGTGGTTGAACATTAGTTGATTCCGTTGTTCCCTTTCCTCCAGTGCAGCAGGCGAAGATATTCCCCATGACTAAGTGATGTAAGACTCAAAAAGTGGTGTCTTTCTACGATGAAATCGAAGTTCGGATTTTATACTAATTATGTTGTGTGGTTGGTGGAAAACATTTGTGTAAAGTTTGACTTTGGCGGGACTATGTATCAGTCATAGTCAAAGTCTGTTTTTTTCTTTGATATTGTAAATTTGTAATAATTTGATTATAGAAAGTATCCCACCACTTATACAATAAAATCTTTTTTTGAGAATTTTAGATACATAAGATATTACACTGGTACGACCCAGAGGGCAAGTTACCCAAACCATAATAGTATTTTTATGGTTTAAGTGGATATTTTTATTTATTTTTCTTCTAATATATATAGATAAATAAAATTGATTAACTTTTCTTTTAATCTTATATACAGTAAAAACTCTATAAATTAATAATGTTAGGACTTTGATATTTTATTAATATATAGAGTTATTAATTTACAAAAAGATTTATTTTTTAGATTTTTCTATTTTAAAATATACTTTCTAAAAATTAAGGAAAATACTTGATTTTAGTCTGTACACAATAGTTAACATTTTCAAATTTGACACTTATGTTAGTTTTATTATATTATTTAGTGTATATAAAATATGTCTCACAGAATTTAAATGCGGTTTTAGATATAATATTATTAAATCTCATCAAAATATATTAAGTGTTAAGAAATATAAAGATAAACAGTGTAATGGTTGGTTGATAATTATATAAAATGTATATACATATAAATTATTAATTTATAATTTTAATAGGACCACATATTTACATAGAATTTTTTAAAAATCATTATCTTATTATTTTATCAATTTGTATCATATTTTAAACCAGTCCAACTTGGAACAGGAAAAAATCATTAATTTATGGTGTTTATTAATTTATCAAGTATTAATTTATAGAGTTTTTACTGTATATTAACTGAGGATCATTAAAAAGATGTAATCTTTTATTTTGTATTAATTACATTTTAATCTTGATGAGTCGTAAATACCCGGACTAACCTTTTATTTTCTAGAAAAATTGCATGCACATGCGGGCATAATAATTTAAATATTTATAAATAAATATATGATCAGTTTAAATACCATGTATTAAAATTTTATTTTCTTATATATAACAAAAAAAATCATCACAATATATCGAAGAAGGATTGTATAAAATATATGGAAGAGTGTGATCATAAAGTTGCATAATATTACATGTCATAAAAGTTGGATATTATTAAATGTCCTACAACTTATATCTGGTCCCATTCACCAATAGCAACTGCTTCATCATACATAGCTTAATCTTTCACCTTCCTCCGTCACGATACCGCTCTGGCAGAGGTGCCGGCGAAGAATGGTTCGAATAAGACGACCTCGAGGCTGTGGATACAGATTGATTAACTAGACTCTGTGAATGTGATTGTGGTTGAACAGTAGTTGTTTCCGTCGCCGGAGGAACATTGCTTCCCCTTCCTTTGGTGCAGCAGCAGCAGATATTCCCCATGACTGAGTGATGTAAGACTCAAAAAGTGGTGTGTCTTTCTGCGATGAAAAAGAAGTACGGCTTTTATATTAATTGTGTTATGTGGTTGGTGGAAAATATTTGTGTAAAGTTAAATTTGGCGGGACTACTTATCAGTCAAAGTCAAAAAAAAAAAAAATTTAATATTCCAATTTTGTAATGTTTGATTACAGAAAGTATCCCACCACTTATAAAACAAAATATTTACTTAAAAATTTTAGAGAAAGATAAGATCTTAAATCCTAGATTATGATTATATAAAAGATCGTTGATAATTTTCAATTCAAAAGGAGTTTTAACTAGAATACAACCAAGAATGAGGAAAAACGTGTAAAGTGGTAAAAAAAAACAAAGATACAAATAGGAATGGGTGTTTTACCCCAAATTGAAACTTCGGCCTTAAAACGAACCGAAAATCCAAGACCAGATCCAAACCGTTATACAAAAATATCGAATGGGATTTAAGTGGGATTTAAGAGCTTGGTATTTTCATGTTTGTTATTTCGAATACCTTTTAGTTAGTTTAGATAGTTTTAACTAGCTTTAATTAAATTTTTGAATAATTTATATATTTGAGTATTTTTGTTAATTTTAAAAGTTTCTTAAAAGTATTTTGGAGCGATTTCCAGACATTAGTTATAGTTCAATTCTAACCAAATTTGAAAGAAACCGAACCGAACTAGACCTAAAAATTACTAAAACACAAATGGGATTTATGAGCATAGTACCAAAAATATTAAAGGATCTGATGAATATATAGATATATGATCATAATGTTGCATAATTATTACAAAACACAAGTTGATTGCTTAAATAATTTTGTTCATCTCCATCTCCATTTCTTCCACTGCTTTTAATCTTTTAGCGGAATCTTCAAAAGCCTCTCTACATGTTGTCTGCAAACCGGACACAAATTTGTCTGAAACCTTAGCTCCTTAGCGCATCCGACACACATACACTGTTACACACATAAACCAATTCAAAACTCCACAACACAAAAAAGAACTTCAGTAGTATAAACTTTATTACATACTACGTGTCTGCAAGGAAGAACCGTCACATCGCGTGGTTTTGACAAGCAGATAACGCATTCCTTTCTTGCATTCTCATCAACAGCGTCCCCAATCCCATAAATATCCTGCAACTCATACCTGGTCCCATTCACCGATATGAACTGCTTGATCACACTTGCCTTAATCTCACCTTCCTCCTTCACATAAGTCACTTGCGTAATCTGCATGCATCTAGATGACTTTCCTCCTTCTGGAGCTGCCTCCAGCTTAATTGCCAGCGGGAAAATATCTGTTTCTGCCTCCTTGAATAGCTCTGAATCTTCAAAGACAGATAAGTCTACACCAGTTCCAGATGGTTGTATGAACTTCTGACCAAGTCCTTTCTCAAAATCAAATGTGATTGGCTGCAACGTATCTTCCTTTGTTGCTGTGAGCTGGAACTCTTCGCTTTCTTTCGCAAAGAAAACGACTGTGATCCTGTGTTCTCCCCCAAAACAGACAAAAGGGTTAACTAATATTCAATAAAGACTCAGACTTTACGACAAGAACCAACGCAAGTGGGTAATAAGATTAAACCTTCCGGAGACGAGTGCATCAAACGTGAATGCGACGAGAAGATGACCCGGGTTAACCGGGTCCTGTTCGAGGGTCAGAGTCTGCTTCTTCAGATTAGTGTCGTTGCGAATCGTGACGGGTTTCTCGTCCACGACATCACGAGGCGGCGGCATCGGGTGATTGTACGCCCCCCACATAGTTCCCGGCGGAGAATACGACGTCGCGACGGGGGATACAGATTGATTAACTGGAATCTTGGGTGGATGTGGTTGACGAGGAGTTGTTTCCGTCGCCTCCTGAGGAACATTGCTCCTCCGTCTTCTTCCACCACAGCAGCAGAAGATATTCCCCATGATCTCGATCTCTCAGGTTCTCAGAAAGTGGTGTCTGTCTTTCTGCGATGAAATCGAAGTTGGGCTTTTATATCAGTTTGTGTTGTGTGGAAAACATTTGTTTAAAGCTTGAATTTTGGCGGGATTAGTATCAGTCAAAAGTCAATGTTTTCCTTTTTTTTCTTTGATATTCTAATTTTGTAACGTTTTGAAAGCATCCCACCCCTTCCTTATACAGCAAAATATTTCCTTACGAATTTTAGATACGGTAAGATGTTAAATCTTGGATTATGATTATATAAGATCGTTGATAATTTTCAATGCAAAAGGAATTTTTGAACTAGAATACAAACCAAGAATGAGAAATAAAACATGCAGAGTGGTTAAAAAGAAAAACAAAGATAAAAAAAGTCATATGGGAAAATATTTACGGTGGGTTCCGAAATGTGGTAAACGCCCAAATTCGGAACCTACCATTTATAGTTATCTTTCTGCGTGGTAAGGCGGCATGGGTACATAACTTTCACGTAAAATAAATGGCGCCGGTAAATCAATTTCCACGGGGACTAGTGCCTTCTGGTTGGGATATGATTAAAACAAGAGGCTGAGTGACGCTAAGATAACTATTAGCACGAACACTACATATTGTATGGGTGATATTTGAAGTGATCATCTAACTACAAGTCATAAGAGTTCTTACAAAAATACAAATAACTAATATCATGAGATATTTTACCCCAAAAATAACAATTAATTATCATAAGATTTTATGATATAATTTGTAAATATACAAAATCTAGTCTTATACATTTATAGAAGAATACAACAAAAGGTCTATCTATAATCAAGACGAAAGGTCGATCAAATGGTCATTAAACGTCGTCTTTAACATGTTCATGATCGTCTTTTTCGGTCTCTCGTTCTTCTAAAATGGTCTCAAGAACCGGACAAGTTGATGGCTTCTCCGGAAAAATTATCTGCGGAGGAGCCGCTTCCATCCACCATGCCACATCCATCTTCACCACCGTCAAATTTCGATCGCGCTGAATATCAAAGAAACACATATTCGAGAGATAGATTTGAAGCTGCAGATTAATTCAAAATACTACGTTTTAGGTTGAAGAAGTGTTATGGTTCAAGGACATATATAGCGAAAGAGAGAATAATTGGTTGATTTGAAAGCTGGACAAATGGACGATCCATAGTGAACGATGTTGTTTGTTGACGACTTGGTCTTGTTTGCTATAAATTACAAAACGATGAAACCAACAAGAATATTCTAGAACCTCTAGTTTTTCTTTTGTCTTGCATGAGTTTTTGGTACTGCATGAGAGACACGCGTGTATCTTTACGTTCCTACACTTTTCTTTCAAATGTTTAGATATTTATTTCTGCGTCGTATGTCGCTTTTGTGCAGTTTACATCACCCCAAGCTTATGCGTCGTGTGTCGATTTTCTAATCACTATTTCAACTTTAACGTACGATTATTGATTAAGCGTTCCAAGTAGTGTAGACGACTGTATTTAGGCACACACTATAGTATCATAAGCTCGTATATACTTTTATTCATATGTGTTCACGATATTAGAAACCCATGAGATTAAATGCTTAGTATTATGAGAACTAAACAAGGCCCAGAGTCCAGAGATGCATTTTAATCACTCTAGGCAAAGTGGCTTATTCTTGGCGCTAATTCAAAAGCTCCTCAGATAATAATGTGAGTACATTTACAGTTTTTAAGAGTAGAGATTCGTCTTGTATTCTTATTTTCTTACATCTTTCCCAAAGTAGGGGTGGGCGTTCGGATACCCGTTCGGGTTCGGGTCGGATATTTCGGATTTTCGGGTATTTCGGTATAGGGATAGAGAACCCGTTCGGGTATTTCTGTACTTCGGGTCGGGTTCGGATATTTTAGTTCGGGTTCGGTTATTTTGAATCGGGTTCGGATATTTAGATTTTAAAAGGAAAAAAAAATAAATTTTTCATTTTTTAAGTTTATTGTATTTAAAAATATAGATTCACTTAACTGTTTTTTTATTTTTTATAGATTGAATGATTAATAGGTTTGGAGATAATATTTCAAAAACAAATAAATATTAATTTGGGCATTTTTTTAATCTTTGAATGTAACTTTTGTTAATACATGAAACAAAAAGTTTGACATGCATTTTAAATGAATATCAAATCATTTTCTCCATAATTATATATATCTTATGATCTTAAAGTATGTGTAACATCAATATAAATATTTAAAGTATGTGTAACATCAATATAAATATTTTTTTAAAAAATAAGAGATGTAAACTAGAAATATAAGGGTAAGTATACATATGTTCGGTTATCTTCGGATATCCATTCGGGTTTGGATATTACCCGTTCGGGTTCGGATATCCAATCTCTCCTAACTTAATATCCGTTCGGATATTTTTCTACTTCGGTTCGGATTTCGGTTCGGATTTTTCGGGTCGGGTCCGGGTGCGGCTTCGGGTATCGGGTAAAGTGTCCACCCCTATTCCAAAGCAATAACAATTACTGAGACGTACTACATATGCATAACAATTTGATTAAAAAATCTCGAAATTAAGACGAATACTCTGAAAATGGAAATAAATTATACAATTTTAGTGATGATGTAAACCATCTTCTTTTCTGTCAAACAAACCATCTTCTTTAAATATTGACTTAAATCGTTTATGCCACTTGGAAAGTTAATCAAATGTTATATAACTAGAGTTATATTAGCAATGTATATAAAAAATATTTAAATGTAGGATGCCTAATTTTTTAATATTTGGATTAATTGGACAATTAGTAGTCAATGACCTGAAAAGTTGGGATAAGATAAGGATAGGTGAAAGATTGCTATCAGTCCGCTTGTTTTTGTTCCTTTACATGTTAGAATATTTTCTTGATTTTGTGTGTACCTTGTAAACAGATATAATATTATAATATTGATTGCATAACATTATATAATAACTGAATACGTAGGTGCTATGTTGTCAGTAGACATTTCAATATTCTACGTGTTTTTTTTTTCCTAAAATTTTATGTGTTTCTGATTCTCTCTTTTGGGCAGGGGTGGTCCTGGGCCAAGCCTAATGAAACATTCGTGTTGAATCTCTAAAAATTTTGAAATTTTTTATATGTAAATAGACCCCTGATTTATAAAAAAAAAAAATTAAACCCCCAAAATTTTGAAAATATTTACTAAATGGTCTTGGACCCCCAAATTCTCAGAGCCGATCATGCTTTTGGGTTCATCACTTTAGTTGAAAATCTATTTACAAATAGGAAATTTCAATCATATAGCAGGAGGATCGAATGCATCAGTAGTTTGCTTGTTACAGCTAACTGAATCAGTAATAACCTGTAAATTTCAATTTGCTTAAAAGGTTTAATACATGATCCGTAAGCATATCCTGAATAGTCTAAGAAAGAAGAAAATCATACCAAAAACTGGAATAACATTCAAAGGAGCAAGAGAAGTAAATGTATCAATAGTTTGCTTGTTACAGCTAGATGAATCAGTAATAATCTGCAGAATTCAATTTATTTGGAAGGTTTAGTACATGATCAGAAAGTATATCCTGAATAGTCTAAGAAAGAAAAAAATTATACGAACACAAACAAACAAACAAAAAATAGAAACGATGTACATGTTTCTTTCTCTGCACAATATAACCAAAAACTGGAATATCATTTAAAGGAGTAGGAGAAGCAAATGTATGAGTAGTTTGTTTGGTACAGCTAGCTGAATCAGTAATAACTTGCATGATTCAATTTGTTTGGAAGGTTTAGTACATGATCAGGAAGTCTATCCTGAATAGTCTAAGAAAGAAGAAAATCATACCAAAAACTGGAATATCATTCAAATGAGCAGCAATTATAAATGTATCAATAGTTTGCTTGTTACACCTAGCAGAATCAGTAATAACATGCATGATTCAATTTGTTTGGAAGGTTTAGTAAGTCTATCATGAATAGTCTAAGAAAGAAGAAAATCATACAAACACAAAAAAAAAAAATAGAAACGATGTACATGTTTCTCTCTCTGTACAGTAGAACCAAAAACTGAAATATCATTCAAAGGAGTAGGAGAAGCAAATGTATCATTAGTTTGCTTGTTACAGCTAGTTGAATCAGTAATAACCTGCGAGATTCAATTTGTTTGAAAGGTTTAGTACATGATCAAGAAGTCTATCATGAATAGTCTAAGAAAGAAGAAAATCATACAAACACAAAAAAAAGAAAAAATTAGAAACAATGTATCTATTTTTCTCTCTGCACAGTAGAACCAAAAGTTGGAATATCGTTCAAAGGAGTAAGAGAAGCAAATGTATCAATAGTTTGCTTGGTACAGCTAGCTGAATCAGTAATAACCTGCAGAAGTCAAGTTGTTTTGGAAGGTTTAGTACATAAATAGGAAAGCTTTCCTGAATAATTTATTTGAAACAAAACAACAAACCTTAACACACAACCGACAGATTCCATTAAATGATCTAATTTGCCGATGAAACTTATGAGTTGACGAGTATTTCCTATGGAGATTGGGGGAAAACCTTCAATAATACTTTTCAAGTCCAAGTCCAACGAAATCTTTGGAGACCATCTTCACCAAATCTTCATACTGAAGATCTTCTTCGATGTAAATAAAAGATGCATTACTATTCGTATCAAGATTAAACTCCCACTGGAGAGATTCTTTTGAGCTTCATTGTCCACAAACACAAAAAACTTCAGCCATAGTTCGAAAATCTGTTAAAAAATCATAAGCAAATCTCAAAAAGACAAACCACATAAACATTTACGTAAATTTATGAATCTAGAAGGTGAAGATGACGACAATCCAATCTTATGTTTCAAAACAACTAGAAAATCAAATCGCGTAGACATTTATGTGAACTTATGAATCTAGAAAGTTAAGATGACGACAATCCAAACTGAAGTTTTGAAACAACTAGAAAATTCAATCGCAACAACATATCATCAATTTATAATGAACAGGAAATGATGATACCTTGATCAGATCGCAGACACGAGATAATGAGATACAGAGACGACGACGGATCAACGACGATGAAGAGGTGCAAACGATGACGGATCGAGGACGATGTAAGGGCACAGACGACGATGGATCGAGGACGATGTGGAGGCACAGATGACGACGATCGAGGACGATGCAGAGGCGCAAACGACGACGGACAACGATACAGAGGCGGCGGCAGCGAGACGGAGGCAGTGGTACAGCTTCATCGGAGACGACGACAAAACTTACGAAAAGTTTTCAAAATGTTTTTCTTTCATTATTTAATAATTTAGGTTAAATTAAGATTGAGGGTAACCTGGTAATTTATTATCACTAAATGAAACATTTTTGTCAAATTGGACCTTGGGGTTTATATTTGGAAAAAAAAACTTGGTTTAGGGCTATCTAGGGTCATTTAACATAACCTATAGGTTGATGTATCATATAATCAAATAATAGTAATATCAACTAAATTTAGTATTTATATTTATAAATGAAAATATATTAAATTATATTTTAACATTCTAATTTAAATATAAATATTAAAATATATATTATTTGTTACTTTAAATATATTACTTTAATATTTTATTTTAATAAGTTGAAGTATTTTGTAAAATTCATAAATATATGCTAATATGTATATGTAAATATTTAATAATTAGATTAAGTTATTTTATATTTATTAATTGGTGTAATATTTAATTATGAATATTAATTATGCATATATAAATATTATAAAATGTTATTTACTATTCTATCAAATAAAAAATGAATTAATATTCATTTATAATAGTGCTTAATACTAATTAAGTATTTTATTTTTTGAAAAATAATTTATATTTTAGGTAAAAGATATTATCAAAATACAATCCTAAAAAAGATTCTTACGGATATCAGAATATCTTTTATGATAATTTATTTTAAAATAAATTAAATAATATGTTAAGTTTGAGTGTAAATGTAATAATAGTTAAGTTTTTTATATGCAAAATAATAGGAAGTTAAATAAATGTAGTAGTTCAACTATGATTTTCTGTAAACAGATTTTTTAGTGCTTCTGTTTTAATAGTATTGATTCTTAATATTTTTTGTCTGTGTGTCGTACGTAGTGTATATATCTTTATTTACAGCCATGTATTTTATCATTTTTGCTAGTAAATAGGTGGTCGTAACTCGTAACATGTCAAAGTTAGTTTTCGATATTGGTGTTTAAGCGGCCTAAGATGATGAATGTAACCTTTGCCTTTGTCTTACCTTCTTCGCTGTTATATGTCTACTAAAAATAAGAAGCAATGCACAAGAGAGGACACATATATATTGAAGAAGGATTGTATAAAATAAAAGTACGAGTATGATCACAAAGTTGCATAATATTACATTACATGTCATAAAGTTTGGATATTATTAAATGTCCTACAACTTATAACTGGTCCCATTCACCAATAGCAACTGCTTCATCACACTTAGCTTAATCTCACTTTCCTCCGCTACGATGCGGCTCTGCCATAGTTCTGGACGAAGAAGGTTTCGACTTCGAGGCTGAGGATACAGATTGATTAACTACACTCTGTGAAGGTGATCGTGGTTGCACAGTAGACGTTTCCGTCGCTGGAGGAACATTTCTTCTCCATCCTATGCTGAAGTAGCCGACGATATTCCCCATAACTGACTAACTGAGTGATGTAAGACTCAAAAAGTGGTGTGTCTTTCTGTGATGAAAGCCAAGTTCGCCTTTTATATTAATTGTGTTGGGTGGTTGGTGGAAAACATTTGTGTAAAGTTTGACTTTAGCAGGACTACATATCAGTCATAGTCAAAGTCTGTTTTTTCTTTGATATTCTAAATTGACTTATTCTTGGGTTCATCCCCTAAGGTTTACCAACCAATAGGATTGTGTTATTTTATATTTGATATCTTTTTAAAAAGGAAACAAAATATTGTCAAGTTATATTATGTTTTTTAAAGAAAAAAGTAAAAAATAAAAAATAGTAGTAATTAAAAAAAACAATATTTTTAACGTCGTCAGTAAAACCCTAAATCCTAATCTCTAAACCCTAAATACTAAATCTTAAACCTTTGAATAAACTATAAACCCTTAGATAAATCAAAAACACTAAACACTAAAACATTCAAGGGTTTAGAGTTTAAGATTTAGGGTTTAGGGTTTAGTGTTTAGTGTTTTTGATTTAGAATTTATGATTTATCCAAGGGTTTAGGGTTTAATATTTTAGGGTTTAGGGTTTAGTGTTTTGCTGACGACGTTAAAAATATTTTTTTTAACTTCTTTTTTCTGTAGCTACTATTTTTTTTTACCTTTTTATTTTAAAAATATAATATAACTTGACAATATTTTATTTCTTTTTCTAAAAGATATCTAATTTAAAATATGAAATCCTATTGTTTGGTGAACCTAGAAGTTCATCCTAGGGGGTGAACCCAAGAATAACTCTTCTAAATTTGTAATAATTTGATTATAGAAAGTATCTCACCACTCATACAACAAAATCTTTTCTAAAGAATTTTAGATACATAATCTTACACTGATACGGCCTAGAGGGCAAGTTACTCAAACCATAATAATATTTTGGGAAAATCGCATTTTAAACACTCGGAGTGTCACTTTCAAGCACTTTAAACACTGAAATTTTTTGACTAGCATTTTAAACCTCCAAAGTGACATTTTTTTATCATAATAAACCTCCAAAGACGTTTTTCTGTTCATAGACGACCGGTACTATCATAATAAAACTGGAAAAAATTGTAAAAAAATCAAAACAAAATTTTTAACATATCTAAAAATTCAAAAAACATAAAAATTAAAGTTTCAAACTTAAAAATAAAAATAAAATATTAAAATTCTAAAAATTCAAAAATAAAATCTAAAATCTAAAATTAAAATGTCAAATTTAAAAAACAAAATTTTTAAAAAAAATTAAAAAAATTCAAATATAAGATCTAAAATTAAAATATCAAACTTAAAAATTAAAATTGTAAATATTTAACCACAAAAGTTATATTTATTTTAAAATTTTATCCAATTAAAGTGACTGTTACTTATGATGATATCAAAACTTGCCGCCATCAAAAACAATATATCAAAACTTGCCGCAATCAAAAACAATATATCAAAACTTGCTACCATCAAAAACTTTTTTTTTGATAATCCAAATATCCAGACACCTTACATAGCCCGACTAGCGCCTAAGTACACTTCGCAAAAAGCATCTCGGGGACCGCCAATTTCACCCCATGTTAATTGATGGTAACCACACGCAGGACTAATAGTTCTCTCAAATATATTATCTTGAGTTTTGTCCCAAAAAGATTTTCTAAGAAAGAAAATGACCAAAAATGTTTCATTAAAGATGCAAAAGACTCTTATGCTCTAAATATATAAATACAAATAAATAAAGAAAAATTTCAAATTATTATTTTTTAAATATTTTAAATCTTATTTTAGAATTTTTAAAATTTTATTTTCGTTTTTAAATTTGACATTTTAGATTTAGATCTATTTTTGAATTTTTATTTATTTTTAAGTTTGAAATTTTAATCTTTATGTTTTTTGAATTTTTATTTTTAATTTTGTTTTGAATTGTTTATAATTTTTATAATTTTTTTCCAATTTCATTCGAATTTTTCTGTATTTTTACGTATTTTTATTTTATTTTTTATTTTTAAGAAAAAAAAACCGATACGTCATCATTTTAACCTGTAAAATGAACAGTACCGGTCGCCTATGAACTGAAAAACGTCGTTGGAGGTTTATTATGATAAAAATGTCACTTTGAAGGTTTAAAGTGTTAGTCAAAAAAACTTCGGTGTTTAAAGATCTAGAAAGTGACACTCTTATTGTTTAAAATGCGATTTTTCCATAATATTTCATAGTTTAAGTGGATATTTTATTTTATTTTTCTTCATATATATATAGATAAATAAAATTGATATTAATCTTTCTTTTAATCCTATATACAGTAAAGCTGTATAAGCTAATAATGTTGGAACTTTGTTATTTTATTAATTTATAGAGTTATTAACTTACAAAAAGTTTCATTTTTTAGATTTTTCTATTTAAAATATATTTTTATAAAATAAGAAAAATACTTGATTTTAGTCTATATACATTAATTATCTTTTTGAAATTTGACACTTATATTAGTTTTATTATATTATTTAGTGTATATGAAATATGTCTGATAGAATTTAAATACGGTTTTAGATATAATATTATTAAATCTTATCAAAATATATTAAGTGTTAAAAAATATAAAGATAAACAATGTAAAGGTTGGCTGATACTTATATAAAATGTATATACATATAAATTATTAATTTATAATTTTAAGGAGACCATATATTTACGTAGAATTTTCTAAAAAAATATTATCTTATTATTTTATCAATTTGTATCATATTATGAATTGGTCTAATTTGAGTCCAGAAAAAATTTATTAATTTATGGTGTTTATTAATTTATCAAATATCAATTTATTAAATATTAATTTATAAATTTTCTAATGTACATTATCTAAGGATCATTCGAAAAAATGTAATCTTCTATTTTGTATTAATTACATTTTAATTTTGATAATTCGTCAATACCTTAGGTTTCTACATTGCTTATGTGGCAATCTTATAACTAATTTGGACTAACCCGGCCTAACCTTTTATTCTCTAGAGAAATTTATTAATCAAACATATAATAAATTCATGTATATCTTTAAATCTACCCAATAATTAAGTACACATATAACCTTAGACCAACAAAAAAAATTTCGACAGCTTTAGAAAGTATTGCTACACAACTTGGTAAGATTTATACGCACCACTCACTACCATATCCCTTATACAAACCATAATAATATTTTATGTATACAATTCATATGACGAATTTTCGAAAAGAAATCATGACAAAAATTCATAATAATATTGTTCTATTACGAGTTCCGTACTACCCACTACTATATCCTTTATACTAAACTATAATAATAGTTGTAGTGCTCGATACATATTTGTTTCAACTGTTTTATTATTCTGTATAAGTTTCAATGTCATGTACAGAACAATATTTCATTGGTTTTGAATTTTACGTTGGGGCTTGTCCAACACATATATATGTAGGACGATGGTGCAACGCCAAAACATACAGGTAGTTGGTTAATCAATTTTAATTGATTATTCAACTATTTTTTATACCGGACCAGATCAAAATAATGGTCTGTTGATTTATTAGAAGTCAATTAATTTTTTTATTAGTTTAGTGAGTAAAGCATAGATTAAGTACTAAATCAATATATGCGTTATACAAGTTGATTTAAAATATGTATTCGGCAATATACAACTCATTTGTATTAAATAAAAAATATTGTTTTTATTATCTTTGTGCCAAAGTATATATGATTCAAAAGATATACCGTCATTTCATATTTATATCCTAACATATAGGAAAAAATCAATATATTTGTGGCAAATGTAAAAGTATATATTCCAAAGATATTATTCTTTGAAGAAACTATATAAAAAATAATATAATATGTTCCGTTTAGTACTTTAAAAGATGGGACCTATTTTTGAAAATTATGTTAAAACCTTCCGTAAACGAGTGCTTCAAACGTGAATGCGACGAGAAGACGACCCGGGTTAACCGTGTCCGGTTCGAAGCTCAGAGTCTCCTTCTTCAGATTGGTGTCGTTGCGAATCGTGACGGCTTTTTCGTCCACGAGATCAGGAGGCGGCGGATTCAGATGATCGTACGCCCCCCGACATAGTTCCCGGCGGAAAATACGACGTCGGGGGATACAGATTGATTAACTGGAGTCTTAGGTGGATGTGGTCGAAGAGGAGTTGTTTCCGTCGCCTCCGGAGGAATTACATTGCTCCTCCGTCTTCTTCCACCAGCTCCGAGACAGCAGCAGAAGATATTCCCCATGATAGATCTCTCAGACTCAGAAAGTGGTGTGTGGTAGCTAGGTTTGGTCGAAAACATTTGTTTAAAGCTTGAATTTGGCGGGATTACGTATCAGTCAAAAGTCAGAGTTTTCCTTTATAGTTCTTTGATATTCTAATTTTGTAATGTTTTGATTTTAAAAAATATCCTCCCACTTTATACAGCAAAATATTTCCTTAAGAATTTTAGATAGAATAAGATTTTAAATCTTGGATTATGATTACAAAATCTTGTTTTGAAGATAGATGAGTGGAAGTAGTGAATCATGAAATACTTTGGTTTAGGAGTTTTGCAAACATATGTTGTAGTATTGTATGTATTGTTAGGGTTAGATTTTGGAAAACTAAAATGTTTTTTTCAAAAATTAGTTTTCACCTATATGTGTTTATTTATGTGTATAGTAAACACTTTTCAAGTTTGATTTGATTTTATGAAGTCTTTAATTAGATAATTAAGTTTAGGGGTTATGTTTAGGGTGTGGACGACTTATATTTCA
>NC_027756.1:53998902-54009218 GCF_000695525.1 Brassica oleracea var. oleracea | reverse complement strand
TTACAGTTAAGTCGTCATAGGTTAGTTTTGCAATTGAAAAAAAAACTTCAAGATTTAATTATATACAGACGACTTATAATTCAGTCGTCCACGAGACGACTGAAATGTAAGTCGTCCAGAATTTACGAGGTTTGACCAGAATCTCGGAAAAAAATCCTGGACTACTTACAAGTAAGTCGTCTCGTGGACGACTGAATTATAAGTCGTCTGTAACCCACCCAGAATCGTTAGCTTCTATGACTCTATGAACCATAAAAAATTTAGAATCAAAATCTTGGGTTTTTTTAGCTCATTGTGGAGAGAAAGTGAGAGATATGTTGTGTTTAGTTCACAAGAATGGAAAAAGAAGAAGGGTAAATCGATTTTGGGAGCATTAAGAGCTTCAAATTGGTTGTTCATGGTGGTTGTGGTATTGATGACAATGGCAATCTTGTAATTACTTGAAAATGATGAGGGTGAGAGAGTAAAAATGTTATTTTCGAAAAAAAAAGAAAAAAAAAATTGATGGCATTTTCGTAAATTATATGAACTTGTGGGGTGAATAGGGCAAAACCAATTTTCAAAAAAAAAAGGTTAGTTTTGTGTTTGACTTTAAGTTATAGGTCAATTCTGCAAAAAACCCTTATTTTTTTGCTTTTTAAGATTTATGTTTAGATTTTTAGTTATGGCTTTTAATTTCTTTTGTTGTAGATTTTTCTAAAGCATTGAATAAAAACTCTAGAGAAATTAATTTTTAGAAGCAATATTTTATATTTCATTTTATAATGTTTTGCCTTTAGATTCAATTAAAAAAAACATGATTGTTTTAAAAGAAGACTGTAGAAATAAGCCTCTTCCAGTCACTTTCATAAAAGATTGTTGATAAAATTTTAATGCAAAAGGAGTTTGAACAAGGATACAACCAAGAATGAGGAAAAAAACATGCAAGGGGGTAAAAGAACACGATACAAAAGTCACGTGGAGAAATGTGTACAGTGGGTTCGAAAAATTGTGTTAAGTGTCATTGGTTCGAAATTTAACAATTAGATTTATTCATATGTGTAGTAAGACGGCGTAGATATCTAAACGTACCAGAGCTTGCATGTCACTGATGAATTGGTTCAGGTGATTGGGTAGTACTTCTAGTTCGGATATGCGGATCATCAAAAAAAATGTATATCTCATATCGAGATTGCCTCGCTTCTGATTAGAACAAGAGGAGTGACGCGTAAGATAACTATTAGCTCGAACTAAACATTTTGTATGGGTGGGTGATATTTGAAGTGATCATCTAATTACTACGAGTCATAAGAGTTCTAAAACACACACACAAAGAACTATTATCATGAGATATTTTACCCCAAAAGGACTATTATATAATTATCATAAGATTTATGATATGATTTATAAATATACAAAATCTCGTCTTATACATTCATAGAAAAATACAACCAAAGGTCGGGTCTATCTATAATCAAGACGAAATGTCGATCAAAGGATCATTAGACGTCTTCCTTTTCATGGTCATGATCGTCTTCTTCGGTCTCTCGTTCTTCTAAAATGGTCTCTAGAATCGGACAAGTTGATGGCTTCTCAGGGAAAATTATCTGCGGAGGAGCCGCTTCCATCCACCAAGCCACATCCATCTTCACCACCGTCAAATTTTGATCGCGCCGAATATCAAAGAAACACATATTCGATCGAGAGTTAGATTTGAAGCTGCAGAATTAAATTCAAAATACTACGTTTTAGGTTGAAGAAGTGTTATTGTTGAATGTATAAATAGAGAAAGAGCGAATGATTGGTTGATTTGAAAGCAAGACAAATGGACGATCCATAGTGAAGGACGTTGTTTGTTGACGACTTGGTCTTGTTTGCTATAAATTACAAAACGATGAAACAAACAAGAATATTCTAGAACCTCTAGTTTTTTTTGTCTTGCATGAGTTTTTGGTAGTGCATGAGAGACACGCGTGTCTCTTTACGTTCCTACACTTTTCTTTCAAGTGTTAAGATATTTATTTCTGCGTCGTACGTCGCTTTTGTGCAGTTAAATCAACCCATCCTTATGCGTCGTATGTCGTTTTTCTAATCACTATTTCAGCTTTAACTATGATTAAGCGTTTCAAGCAGTGCAGACAATTATTTAGGCACACACTAGAGTATCAAGGGCTCGTTTAAACTTTTATTCATGTGGGTTCATGATATTAGAAACCCATGAGATGAAATGCTTAGTATTATGAGAATTAAATGAGGCCCATAGTCCAGAGATGCATTTTAATCACTCTAGGCAAAGTGGCTTATTCTCGGCGCTAATTCAAAAATTCCTCAGATAATGTGCGTACGTTTACATTTTTTAAGAGTAGAGATTCGTCTTGTATTCGTATTTTTCCAAAGCAATAACAATAATAACATATGCATAACAATTTGATAAAAAAATCTCGAAATTAAGACGAATACTCTGGAAAAGTAGAAATAAATTTTACAATTTTAGTGATGATGTAAACCATCTTCTTCTTTTTTGTCAACAAACCATCTTCTTTAAATATTGGCTTAAATCGTTTATGCCACTTGGAAAGTTAATCAAATTTTATATAACTAAAGTTATATTAGCAATGTATATAAAATATATAAATATTGGATGCGTAACTTTTTAATATTTAGATAATTGGACAATTAGTCAATGACCAGAAAAGATTGGATAAGATAAGGATAGATGAAAGATTGATATCAGTCCTTTTGCTTTTGTTCCTTGACATGTAGAATATTTTCTTGATTTTGTGTGTACCTTGTAAATAGATATAACATTATAATATAGGTTGCATAACATTATATAATAACTGAATAGGTGGGTGCCAAGTTGTTACTAGACATTTCGATATTCTATGTGTTTCTGTTCCTCTCTTTTTGGGTTCATCAGTTTAGTTGAAAATTGATTTAAATGTAAAATGAATCAGTGATCAATCATTTGATCTATGAGTCGAGTTCTTAAATATAGCAGATACAAAGGTGCAACAAGCAGGTCACTTGACAAATATATGACATTTTCCAAGAATTATTTTGTTTGGGCAAAAAGCAGCAATAAAATCCTAAAAGTAGAAAATATGTAAAAACAAATAAGATTATGATAATATATATGGCTGGCTGTCTTTTTAAAAATAACGTAGGAAATTATAGATCAGGTATATAGTTATAAAGAAGTATATACCGCCAAATATATGTTTAATAATTAAGAAGCTCAATTATTGACTTAGCTAACATTATTTTCATTTGTTTTTTCCATTGGTACTTCGGTTTTGCTACAAGTTATCTAAAGCTCTAATTATGGAGAGGTCTTATCGGCCAATAATTTCTTGGCCACGCTACTGTTCACGTTATTTCAACAGTATACATATATGACTCGAAAATACATTAAACTAGCTAATATAGTACCAATTGTAGTTTCTTCGTTCGCAGAAAATCATGGAGATGTGGATGATATCCAACAATTTCACAGCTATACCAGTCTACTACCTTTTTTAGTCTACTACCATATGTATACTGCATTGGTCTTTTTTTGTCAAAGACTGTTAGCTACCATATATGTACTGCATTGGCAACGAAAGTCTTTACAAGTACATATTTATATTTAAACTACAGTTAAAATTCATACTGAACACGACCTTAGCAAGAATATTTATTCGCGATCCCAAAGTGTTTTGCTATTATCAGAAAATTGTCCAGCATATTTACCAATTATATATGTTTTATATTATTATCTTGTTAGTTGGATATTGCATTTTCATTTTCATAACGTACTACTAATTAGAAGTAGTAGTAGAAAGATGATAACTGATAAGCATACAATGTACGTGCGCGTTGTAAAAAATCTGGCATCTTTTGTCCATACTGTAGGTTTACATTAAAATAAATAAATAATGGAATTGAGGGACCTGGGTGACGCGTCAAGATATTGACATCTGAAAGATCGTTTCAAAATGAGATGATGTCCAGTGGGCCAGCTTTTGCTGACAAGCGACATCTCACCTATTATTGGCCCAGGTCTTCTTTGTTATCCTCCATAAAAAAATACATTGTAAATGGTATAATTTAAAGAGTCATATCAATCAAATTGAGCACAAACTCGAGCTAAAGGTAGACTGAATAAAGAAAACGTTAATCAAAGTGAAATAATATTTAGTGAAAAATCAATTGTTCAAGAATCAACTGTTTTAGTATTCTAATTTGTTTTATCTTTGTAGTGCTTTTATCTGTCTGGCTCTTAAAAGATTTCAACTCCAGAAGGAAGGTGTGTTTTGTTGGCTTGGGTAAAATTTCATGTTTTTAATATAATTTGGTGTTTTGACCGCACATGCGGATATAATTCTTTATAGATATTTAATAATAAATTTATTATTAAATTTAAAGATCAAAATTTTTAAATCAAACATTAAATTTCTAATATTTTTATGAATCTTTCAATTTCTTAATTTTTATCTTTTATTAGTTAAAAAAAATATTTTGTATAATAATGTCAATATTTATTATTCTAAAACAGGTTATTATCTTTAAACAATTTTTATTATATTAATTCATAATCAATTACCAAAAACTATAGAATTTCAAATTAAATCAAAAGTAAAAAAAAAGTTCAACCTAACCAACAATACATATTGTATTAATCAAAGAAAATAAAACATTGATATTGCATAATTATAATGTGAAATACTTCTCATAATAATTGAATAAACACTCAAACAGACCAACCATGTTGACAAATAAAACATCTTATTATATAAAGCTTGGTTCTTCAAAATTGCTAATTAACATGATCACGAAAAATAACAATTATATATTTAAGATTGTGATATGTGTTAATCTATCTCATAGTTAAAAATATATATTATTTAATTGTAATTTTCCTTTTTTAAAATCTTAATCAGAAGATAATGGCAAAATATTATTTGATAATAATTTTTCTTCTAATATTGTGACATGTGTTTAAATATATAATGATTAAAAATATATATAATAAGAACAAATTTTAAAAAAACTACTTTTAAAAATTATTTAATAGCAAACACGATTTTTAAAAAATATTTAGTAGTAATTTTTTAGAAATTTTCCTTTTTCAAAATCTCAAAAAATAGATTCGAAAAAAAATTATTTAATATAATTTTTATTTTCTAAAATTTTAAGGAAAATATAATTATAAAAGAATATATTGAGCTTGGTTCTTCAAAATTGCTAATTAACATGATTGTGATATGTGTTAAACTATATCATAATAAAAATATATATATACTAAAATAATAAAAACATTTTTTCTTAAAAATTAATTATAAATACTCCCTCCGTTTCTGAATAAGTGTCACTTTGACACTTTTTACACAGACTAAGAAAGTAGCGGAAATATATGTAAGTTGTTATTAATTACATCTTTCTAAACAATAGTATTTGAGATAAATAAAATTATTTATAAAACCAATGCAGTTTGCAATTAATTTTCAGCTGAAAATAAGTATAATTTGCATTAGAATTGTAAAGTGACATTTTTTGTGTAACAAAAAAAAAGCTAGAATGACACTTATTATAAAACAGATGGAGTATTATTTAATAGTCTTATTATTATTACTACTATTATTATTATTGTTTTTATTATTTTCATTATAATGTTTGTTTTAAAAGATACGAAAATTGAGAATTATAAAAGATAAACATTAACATTTAAGAAATAAATGTTAAACAAAAACAAATTGTAAAATCCTTCGAGTACAGTAAATTATTTAAGAAAAACATGAAGAAAAACTAACTTTAAAATAAATAATATTACTTTTATAAAAGCATAATTAAAAGAAAATTGTAAAAGTACTCTTATTATTTTTTTATAAGTAAATAACTTTCATTTTTATAGATAATTATATGTTAAAAAATTATGACAAACCAAAGCTACAAATATTTCACATCTATATTTAGGTTTAAGCTTTCTCATGTTATTTTTACAAAACACTTAATATTTACATGAAAAGTATTTTCTGAGTATTTTCTGAGTATTTTCTTTTAATTTTTTGATACAACTCAACTTTTTATTATCCTTATTACATCTTATGATGCTAGCATAACTTTTAATTTTGATGTTATTGTCGTACATGAATATGTGTGAATATATAAATATGAGTTTGTATATATAAGACAAAATATATAAATAATTAAACAGATTTTTTTATTAACAATAAAATAGTTGTATAAAAATCTAAAAGAAATAAAATAATTAATTTCCTTTTTAAAATTCTAAATAAAATAAAAACGTAAAAGTAATTTTGTTTTTTCTTATAATTAACTAACTTTAATTTTTAATAATTTTTTGTTAAAAATACAAACCAAAATTAACTTCAAATATTTCACCTGATATGATTATGATATGTGTCAATTAAAAAATTAAATTGAGAATGTGTCAATAAAAACTTCAAACCTGCTCCCATTTCGAGGCGGAAAGGAAAAAGAATTTCACGTTCTTCCTTTCGGGAAGGGAGGATTAGGAAAATCCTATTGATTGCAGCTTTCTCCAGACCCCTGGGAAAAGCATGAAAAAAAGGCTCGAACGGTACGATCCCTCCGTCACCCCAGAATGAAAGGGGTGATCTCGTAGTTCTTGGTCTGTGAAGATACGTTGTTAGGTGCTCCATTTTATTTTCCCATTGAGGCCGAACCTAAACCTGCGCTCGAGAGATAATGTGAAAATAACTTCTTCTTTTCCTAAAATTTTAAATAAAAGTGACTTCTAAAAGAAAATTATTTTTTAATCTTAACCAATTAATTTTTTTTAATTCGTGAGAAAAGAGAATTGTAAAATTTTATGTAATAGTCAATTTTACTTCAAAAATTTAATGCTAAACATTATAGTAAAAATTATTCAATTAACAAGAAGAATTGTAAAAATATTAATGATATTGAAAACAAAAGAATTTTGAAAATTACAACTTTTAAAAATATTTAATATTAACTGGAAATAGTTATTTGATAGATATTTTATTTTTTAAATCCTAGAAAAATATAATAGTAAAAGATTATGTAGTATTAATTTACTTTTCTAAAATCGTACAAAACTGTAAAAGAATATTTGATATTTGTTTTCCTTTTAAAAAAAAAAAATTCTAAACAAAAGAAATTTGTATAATGTTTGATACTAAAAACTATTTAATATTATTTTTAAGAGAATGTTTGATGATGAACATGACACTAAAAATTATTTAATTAATAAAAAAACTGTAAATTAGTATGGATACGAATTATAAAAATAGAAATTTTAAAAATATTTATTAATAACTAAAAATAATTAGAAGATAATTGTAATAGGTTATATGACAGTAATTTACCTTTTCTAAAATCTTAAACAAATTTGTAAAAGAGTATTTAATATTTTTTTAATTGTAAATAAAATGGAGATTTATAAAATTGATTGTTTTCCTTTTTTTAAAAATCCTAGCAAAATAAAATTTTAAATACTTATTTAATAAAATATTAAATTAGTACATAAGAACATGTATAATGTTGTCATTGATTCGATTGATGTATTTAACTTTCATTTCTTTTTACTTTTCATTTCTTATTGCGGATTGTGTTCAGTTTAAATGTTTATGTATAGTATTTTCTCTAATACTTAGTATACAGTTTATAACAACTCATCTATGAACCATGATTATAAAATACAAATATTCACTTGAACTTATGTGTGAAAACAGATTTTAATTATAAAATAAATCTCGAACAACATATGCAAAAAATAATCATAATACTATAATAAAATGATTTATTATTTTATGGTTTTTATTAAATTAAAACATCAAACAAAAACTTGTTGCAACGCAACGGGCTCATATATTGTTAATATGTAATTTATAAGATAAGAACATTTGTTATTTATTCTAATATTCAATTCTAAATGCTATAATGGAGGAAAAAATATGATATAGTCAATCTCTATTTTTTAAAATTTAAAACAGAGATTGCTATTTTCTTCTAAATATAGATATTAAAATAGTATTTCTTTATTATAGAATCATAATTTTTTATTTTCAAAATGGTCTTTTAACTTTCAAACTGTAATAATTATAACTAAAACAAATTTTTTAGAAAATACAATTTTTTTAGAAAATACAATTTTTATAAAAATAGAATCACATTTTTCTTTACATAATAGTCTTTTAAGGAAATTGCAATTTAAACAAAGTTATAATTCTCTGAAATTCTTGAAAAACATAAAAGGAATTAGAGTTAATTTTAAATTAAAAATTTAAAATATTCTTTTTGGAGGTAGATATTTTGAAAATATTTTAAAAAGATAATTACATTCCCAATAAAAAAACATTTAGAAAAACACGAATAGCAAACAAATATAAATCATTTTTTGTTATTTTTTTATAAACATATTTGTAATATTTTAGTATAATGATAAATCTAATTATTATATGTATATATATATATATTGCTAATTATAAAAGTTAGTGAATAATAACGAAAGATGTAGATAAACACAGAATAAATATATGAAACTATCTTTTCTTTTTTCAAAAACGTTTTCTATTTATTTTTCGAGATAATTTTTATAATATTAATTTGTAATCAAATAAGTAATGAGTTATATTTTAATTATAGTTTAATTAAAATTATTTATTAAAACTAATGACTTAGCCTTAAAATCATGGAGAAATTGACAAATAAACAAATTCACTTCTCAAATAACAGTATAGATTTAACAGATAACAAAAAAAGAATTACGGGTTTGAAATTTAGATACATATTAATATTTTTATGTTCAACTCTTAAAAAAGTAATCATACATTATGACCTCTAACATTGCATACGTCCACTTTTATGTAGTCTAAAATTTATAACAAGACATTTGGAAATATATAATAGCATTTTATGATAATAAAATTGGGATGATGTGAGAAATTCAGACAAAACAAAAATGGGATTATGTGATGTCCAATCGTTTTTGGTTCTGTCAGAAACAACAATTTTATTTATTTACTATTTTTGGTTTTGAAATTCGTTCTTGTTTTATCTTTGACAAGAACAAACAATAAATAATAGTGGAAACAAATGAATCCCAAAATTAATAATAATGGTAGTATTTTAATAGAACTATCGAGTGAACAAGTCATGTCCCTATTATAGTCCACGTGAAGTAATCCGACGTGTTTATTTTACTGAATAAGAGGTGAAGATAATAGGACGTGTCATTCAGCTTTGGACAATCCAATAATATGAACACGGAGTCTGTTGACAAAAAGAAAAACACGGAGTGTGGGTTATGTTCCCATGCGGACAATCCCACTTGAGTCTTTTTGCACCAACACACCTATCAATAGCCGGTTTATTTATTCCGGTTGTTTCCCCTGCAACTATGGAGTCTTTTTGCACCAACACACCTACTAATTCCGGTTCAATTCTGGGAGTATTATATAACCGGTTTATTCATTCCTTTTCTCAAGAAGAAAAGAAGCGGTTAATTCTGGTATAATACATTCCATGTACACTGTATCTACTCAAGTCTTGGTCGAATAAACTTGGAAGGTCGCAATCAGAGAAATAAGTTTTGCATGAAATGGGTAAAAAAACTCTATAGTCCATCTAAAGTGATGAAAGCATCCTTTAGAAGTCGCTGTACTTCTTCTCTCCTCCTGCACTCAACCAAATCAACACTATCACCAATTAATCGTGTTGACACAAAGAAGTTTTAAAGACTACTTAGTTAATAGACTGATCTTGATAACACTAAGACAGAAAAGTTAAAAGCTTAACAAACCTCTTAATGTTTTCCACAGCTTGCTTCCGCTGTTGAATTTGAAGTTCCATAATGTGAATAAGGGTTGCTCTCGCCTAAACACAAAGAAAAGACAAAAAAAAACTACTAATCACCATACCGATGAAATAGTAAAAATTTGAGAAATGAGAGCTTCTTACCTGGTGAGGTCTCAGGGAATTAAGAAGGTGATGCAAGTTCTTGAAGACTGAGGATATATCACCAATTCTCTTGGCATATTGAGAAGGCCTCTCAACGAGAACATCAGCAAGCTCCAGTATATGTAGCTGTAGCTCTCTATTTAAAGACCGGAGTTCCTTCTTGTAATCTACACAAGATCAATGGAATCTCATCAACAAAACAAAGAGACAAGAAGCTTAAAAGCATTTACAATATATTAAGTAAGTGACATACCAACAATTGAATCATTGGGATAAAGCTGTGGCACTCCTTGCTCTTCCAAGCTTGGAAGAACATCCTCCGTCTGCAAAAAAAAAAAAAAAAAAAAAAAAAAAATAGGGTAAGGCTTATTTAGTTAAAAAAAAAATTT
>NC_027756.1:53953660-53998516 GCF_000695525.1 Brassica oleracea var. oleracea | reverse complement strand
AAAAAAAAAAAAAAAAAAAAATTATAAACTGAAACTCACAAAGTTTGAAACTTTGATAAGAGGAAATGCGAAGGGAGAGAATCTCACAGAATAATTGCCACCGAAACAAACGTAGGTTCCTTCACTTGGAGACGGAGCAGAGTTAGGGTTCTCAGAGTAATCTTTGTAGGCGGCGGATACGTAGCTGTAGCCATTCCCCTACAACAGATCATTTAATCAGCTAATTACACAGATTAGGGTTTATAATCGATGCGATTAACGATTCCATAACATTCGCAATCCCTAATCTAAATAAGATTTGCGATTTTATCCGGTATAATCAATAGAGCAAGAAGGGTTAACAACGATACAAACCCTTTTGGCCGATGAGGAAGATCGGAGATAATGTGAAGCCCGAGGGGAACGAGGAAGAAGGACTAGAGATTTTCCCCCTTTGTAGATAACCGGTTAAATTGGTTCAATCAATGGTTTAGATAGACTAGGTTTGGTTTCGGTATAATTAAACAATAATCTTTTCCAAGCCAAGGTTAAGCTAAAAACATTACTGGAAATCAAATCTTAAAAAAGGAATTTAAATTAATTTACATAAAATAAATATAAGCAGCACTTTAATTTAAATATAATTTTAGCAGATTGTTAATTAATTTAACTGTATATCAACAAATTAGATAGACTAGGTTTTGTTCCGGTATAATTAAACAATAATCTTTTCCAAGCCAAGGTTAAGCTAAAAACATTAGTGGAAATCAAATCTTAAAAAAGGAATTTAAATTAATTTACATAAAATAAATATCAACATCACTTTAATTTAAATAGAAATTTAGAAGATTGTTAACCAATTAACTGTATATCAACAAACTTCATATCTAACAGCATTTAATTCTCAATATCAAGTTTTATGAATGCATCAAACAGCAATAAATTTGATGGTGATTTTTAAAATTAGATAGTAATGGAAATTAAATGAAAACTTATAATTCCATTAATTTCATAATTTAGATCACATATTCTTGCTTACTTTTATTTTAAAGAGAGAAAACAATGGACGAGAATGTGAGAATCAGGAGGTAAAGAGCTCACGATAAGAACGTGAGACTGGCCACACCTGAACACTTTTCTTTGTCGTTTACTTGTAATAAGTCGTAAACTCACATAACCAATGGGCTCATCTTCTTCACCCACATCTCTCTATAAAATGATCTCAACTCCTTCACTTAACAAAACCCACCAAAGAGTCGTCGGCGACAAGCTGATCACAAAACCCAGAATAGCTCTCTTTTCCATCATCAATGGCGTCAATGAAGCATTTTTTTGCCAAGCCTAAACACATCTATCCACAACCAGAACCAGTTATGTCCGAAAACGACAAGAATGTGTTTGAATTCGACGAATCTGATATTCACAGTTTAGGCGATCATCAGAAGCCGAGTTCATTTGAAGCCAAGAGATCGATATCAATCTCGCGACTGAGGAGAAAACCGGCGAAAGTCGCAGATTCTTCCGGTTTCGACAACCGGAAAACGGCAAAGACCGGTTCGGTTCCGGTTAACATCCCCGATTGGTCGAAGATCCTGAAGAGCGAGTATAGGAGCCATATTGTGATACCAGACTACGACAGCGACGAAGACGACGAGGACGATGAAGAGATCAACGACGGCGACACGACGGGCGGAAGACGGATGATTCCGCCGCACGAATATTTAGCGCGGCGGAGGGGATCTTCGTTCACGGTGCACGAAGGGATTGGTGGAACTGATAAGGGGAGAGATCTAAGGCTATTGAGGAACGCGATTTGGGAGAAGATTGGGTTTCAGGATTAATATCAACTATAGGATTAATAATAAAACTCTAGTAGGTAATATAGATTATGTCAAAACTATTACTTAATTACTTAGAACATAAGGAGGACTTCGTGTTTTTCTGGAGGGTTTAGGATCGGTTATAGTTTCGGTCCGAAGGAGAATTTTTCGATATCCTCTTGTTTTTTTTTGCATATTTGTTCTTGTTTTTTCTGAAGTTTTGATCATCCTATCCTTGTTCGTGTTCGGTAATGTTAAATGATAATTTTATGTTTTTGTGTCTTGAAACTAATTGGTATTTCTGGATCGTGGATGTCAAAAAAAAAAAAAAAAACTAATTGGTATTTCCTTGCATAACTACAAAAATTCAATGATGAAATCAATCAAAAGCGCTCGAGAAAAAAATAATCAAAAACAACATAAGCAATTGTATAGGAATATTTTCATAATATGTAATGATTAATCATATACATTATAAGATACACAAAAATATAAGATCTGTTGAACGGTGACCTAAACAGAAGCAAAAATCTTGTCAAATTATTCATTTGTTAACTATGTATTAGAATAAAGGAAAGAAAGAAAGCGAATGTTAAATATTTATATCAGAAGTATTTCAACAGAGGAATGTATTGTTAGATAAGAATTCTGAATTATGTATTAGAATGCTGAATTTGTTAACTATGTATTAGAATAAAGGAAAGAAAGAAAGCGAATGTTAAATATTTATATCAGAAGTATTTCAACAGAGGAATGTATTGTTAGATAAGAATTCTGAATTCATATTTTATTCAACATATTAGATTTTAATGTTTTTCACAAACCAACCAATCTATAAACAGGTCACAAACCAACCAACATATAAAAACAGGATTAGACACTCCAACATTTTAAAAGGGTCCAAATGGAGAAAGCGGCTCAAGCGTTGCGGACCTAGCGGATCAAGCGTTGCGGACCTAGCGGATCAAGCGTTTTGAGCGGAACAAGAGTGGATCAAGAGTGGATCTAGCGGTTCAAGTGTGCATCTAGCGGATCTAGCGGTTCAAAACGTATGTTTGAATGGAAAAAGTGAATAAAAAGTGGTCCAAAGTATTCTGCTAATTTAAATTAATCTTTTATAATACTATATATTTTCATAATTAAAAATCGTTATTTTAAAAATACTTTATAAATGAATATAAAATTTATTTAAAATATAATAAAAAAATTAAACATATATATTGTTATTTTGAGTTTTAAATTAAATATGTATCTCATTGTGGATATTTTAAATTGATTTTATTTTGATAAAAACGGCGTAAAATAATTTTGAAAATTACTTTTCAAAAAAATAAATTATTATTTAATTTATAATTAGATTTTCTCGTATTTATAATTAAATTAAATTATTTAAAATAGTTGTTTTGAATTCATTAAATATTATAAATAAATCAGATATATTTTCAACTAATTCAAACAAACTACTTTAGAAAAGGTAGATTTTATATTGATTTTAAAATTTAATCAATTAGTTTTTCTTCACAAATATGAAATATGAAAATTATTTATAATATATAGCTCAGTTAAAGATTAATTGGAAAATAAATTTAATGTACATCAAAATTAATTGAATTATTTAGTTCAAAACAAAATTATTAGATAATTAATTTAACAGTTATTCTCAGAACATAAAAGTCAACAATTGTAATATATGAAAAAAATGAAATTTAATAATAAAAATGAAAGAAACCCAAAACTACTCCACAATTGCAATGTGATTACTGTACATGGCAGTTTTTTTATTTTACGCGCAAATCTTGACTGCATGCAGTCCAAATATATAATACTAATATATAAGACGGATCATATTTTAGTTTGCAAAAATTCTTGAATGGAAACAGATGGTTACACCTAATCAAAACCTAAATTCTCCACAAAACATCTACTCAAAATGTTTCATATACCAAGTGTCACGTCTTTTGAAGGTCGCGATTTGTACTATAGGCCACAAAAGTCCTCAGATAGAAATGATATGTGTTTATACATTTTTCTATGAGAAACACTCAATAACATACTGTATTAAAAAGTTGAAGTGATATTTTTCTTTTCTTTATAGAAAAAGAGTAATAATGATACATTCATTGAAAGTTATTGGGATTTCTATTTCTGTGTCTCCCACTCTCTGATATGCTTTTGCAACATAGAGTTCAAGATTTGACAGCATTTTCTTTCTGCACCAATCACCAGAGTATTTTTTTTCTCTTTCTTGGTTTTGTCAAAAAGTTGTAATATTCCTTTTTCCCTCGTTAATACGCGTTACTTGCTTCGTAAGTTTTGACAAATAGAGCCGACTGGTTTTAAACGTGGTGAACTTGATTTTACCAAAGACGATGAGAACGTGAACTTTCAACCATTTATGCGTTAGAGAGACCGTTTCTTATTTTGTGCCGAAGCTATTTATAAATTACAGGCTGAAACAGGTTCGTAAGTTTTGACAAATAGAGCCGACTGGTTTTAAACGCAAATACACTACTTGAAACAGAAAATTTAAATTTCCTAGTAACCATTCAGCAAACGCAAACCTGTGTGATAAAAGTTATCTCGAGAGCTAGGATATTAAATGGTTACACAAATTGACTTATGAACAACACGCAGTAGCACAAAGAAAACAATCAAGATTTTGAGAAAACAGTGGTCTGGTAGAATAAAGAATGAGCAATCAAAATCGAATAGTGTTATGGAATGTGGAGAGGTGGCAATCACACTGTCTCATACAGAGTTGTAGTCAAGTGGTAAACAAGCGGCGCCCTTGGTTTCTTGGTATGAGAAGAGACGTTGGTTTTGGACTGTTGCAATATTTTTACAGTTCACAAAAGTTAATTGTATGTTCTAAATTTATATATATTAGTTATGTTAGGACTATATTAATGCTCTTCAAATAAAAATATTGGCTGGACAACGAGGTTAGTGTATGATCTCACACGCCAATTAGGTGGATATTTGCCTAGGTAAGCAACTAAGCATTGAGAATTGACACCTGCTAAAATAAAATACAATAAAGAAAATAACAAATTTGTATGTATGTTTCGAGGTACTCATCAAGGAATTCTATGAAAGACATCTGTTGGTTCTTCTCGGTTTCAGTGCCGTATAAACCAATATACCCCGGACTAAACATGGAATATAGACTTTTTTATAAATATTTTCTATATTTTTTCTTTGTTGTATTTCTTATAACTTGAGCTCTGAAAGCATATCCATTGCATTACTCTATTTTTTATTCTCTAATCGTGCAACACCAAAATGAAGTTGGATTTTACTCCAATATATTACTCTATTTTTTACACCAAAAAAATATTCTAGAATGATCTCACTTTTATTTAATTAATAATTGTTACTAATACCTTTTACTTATAAAAATTATCAATTAACTCCAACTATCTATATTTACAGAACTTCCATTAAAAATAATTTATTTAAATTAAACATTTATTATTAAAAACTACAATAATGTATATATATATATATATATATACAAGATATCATATTTTGGTTCCATAATGAGCATTTAAATATTTTTCACAATGGTCAATTGGTGCATTTCATAATGAATAATGAGCTTTTTTTATCTTTAATTTACCTAAATCAAAAAAGAAAATTTTAGAATCGGTCATTTTCATCGTTTGGACAATAATACTTCACTGATCTTAGCGGTTCCAAAAATGATTTACTGGATTATTAAATTATTTATTTTATGATTTATTTTTTTTATGTTTACTTTTAATATTTTATTAGTTTATGCATCTTTATGTAAAATTATTAATTAATCTCTTATGGAAATCATATTTTCATGTTATTTTACTATTTTAAATATTTATGTATGAAATAAAAAGATTCAAAATTTAAAAGATCATTCTATAAATAAAAATGTTCAATTTCAAAACGGAACAATGAATAAAATTATTCCATAAATGGAGTAACCCTAACCATTACTCCTTTTGGAGTTAAAAATAGAGTAGAGTTAGAGTATATTTTACTTTATATTTTACTCCAATATGATGTTTGGAGTAGAAAATAGAGTAGGATTGAAGATGACATAAGATCTTAAATAAATAGAAAAAGGTATATCAAACTAATAGTAAAAGACTTCTTATTATTTTATTTTTTAATAAGTAAACTAAAATTAACTTAATTATGAATATTTTTTAATAATTTAACAGATTGAAATAGATTTTCAAAACAACACAAAAAAAATTATGGACCTATAGACCCATGGCAAATGTACATGTTGCCAAGGTAAGAGCCGGTCCTGCTCGGTCTTGCTCAACTTGTCCAAGATTTTTCTTAATCCCACAGGTTTCAATTTCTTGAGTTAGTACTTAGTAGTAATCAACTAGTTAAGTTATATTTCACCATATGAGCAAAACACAAATCCCATTAACCATGCAAGTGCCAGCGAGTTCAAGAAAATCTTTGATTCTCTCCTATCAACAGTAAACGTATCAGAGACGAGTCCATCGTAAATAATAGCAACGACTTGAAAGCATAGACAAAAGTTCATAATGCACTTGGGTTATTATCTAAACTTGAAACATAAAGGACCATTACGATCCCAACCGAAAGGTTCACAACGAAAAGAAAATACGGAAAACAGAAAATGAAAAACATTGACACAGACGATCCAATTTTTGCAGAAGCAAACAGAGATCACCTCCCAAGTGCATCAACAAAGCTCAAAGAACACCAGTTTTGACCACACAGATCAACAAGCTTAGAAGCTTCCACCACGAAGACGCAGCACAAGGTGAAGAGTCGACTCCTTCTGGATGTTGTAATCAGCCAAAGTCCTACCATCCTCAAGCTGTTTACCAGCGAAGATGAGTCTCTGTTGGTCCGGAGGGATCCCTTCCTTGTCCTGAATCTTAGCCTTGACATTGTCTATCGTGTCTGAGCTCTCAACTTCCAAGGTTATAGTCTTGCCTGTCAAAGTCTTCACAAATATTTGCATTCCACCACGGAGACGCAACACAAGGTGAAGGGTAGACTCCTTCTGGATATTGTAATCCGCAAGCGTACGACCATCCTCGAGCTGTTTCCCAGCGAAGATGAGTCTCTGCTGGTCTGGTGGGATCCCTTCCTTGTCCTGAATCTTCGCCTTCACATTGTCAATCGTGTCAGAGCTCTCCACCTCCAAAGTTATTGTTTTGCCGGTGAGGGTCTTGACAAAAATCTGCATACCACCTCTTAGACGAAGCACAAGGTGGAGAGTCGACTCTTTCTGGATATTGTAGTCAGCGAGTGTGCGTCCATCCTCCAGCTGCTTACCAGCAAAGATAAGCCTCTGCTGGTCCGGAGGAATACCTTCCTTGTCCTGGATCTTTGCCTTGACATTGTCAATGGTGTCTGAGCTCTCAACCTCGAGGGTGATGGTCTTGCCTGTCAAAGTCTTGACAAAGATCTGCATACCACCTCTCAACCTGAGAACCAGATGGAGAGTTGACTCCTTCTGGATGTTGTAGTCAGCGAGAGTCCTTCCATCTTCAAGCTGCTTACCGGCGAAGATGAGCCTCTGCTGGTCCGGAGGAATGCCTTCCTTGTCCTGGATCTTAGCCTTGACGTTGTCAATGGTGTCAGAGCTCTCGACCTCGAGAGTAATGGTCTTGCCGGTGAGAGTTTTCACGAAAATTTGCATCTGCAAACAAGAAAACAAGTATTAAACACTCAGCCAAGATTAGAATCGTTCAGCTACCGTATTAGATCATGCAATTCACGGAAGAAACTACAGATTGAGATCATCAACGTTCATAATAATAATAAGCTAGATTGACGACACCAACAAAGAATTTTACAATTCGATTAACCAAGGATTCAATAAATCTAAGCAACACAGGATACGAGACGAAAGATACATAAGCGAAAAAAAAAAAAAAAAAAAAAAAAGAGAGTTAAAGAGAGGATCGAAAGAGCGATTTAGGTTTCTGAGAGAGATTTGATGTTGAATCTGTGAGAGAGAGACGAAGGTGATTCTGATCCGTAGAGAAGGTTTTCTTATATAGCCGAGTTTTTGTTGAAGATGTTAAATATCAATTTGAGAAAATCTCTTGATATTAAAATTAACATTTAAAGTCCTTTTACACGTGTCTATGTTAACAACCGTTCGTTTTACAAAGACCGACTCAACTAGAAACATCCATTGGTGGTTGGATTAGGTCATTGATGACTTATGCACCCACTGGCCAAACTCAAATAATATCTTTCCTTTATGTTTTTATATTTACTTTTTTTATCTACCAGATTTTTTCTATTTAATTACAAAAAATATTCTTTGCCACTAAGAATATGCTTGGTTTACCCAACCCAACAAGTATAAGCAATCCTAATAAATAGTAAATTACTAATTGATAATGATAGTATATCTTCTTCTTTTTTGATATTAACATAACAATATTTGGTATATAAGATTCTCGTCTATTTGATTTTCTATTAAAAATAGAACTTATCTACAATTGACCAAAAAAAAAAAAAAAAAAGCTAATTTGCTAAAATTATTTCAGCTCCTAAAACTTTCACCTAATCTTAGGAAATACAGTTAAGATTGTTAGATTCAATAATTAAAAAATAACACTTTTGCCTTTTCTTTACAAACAGGTTATATTTTGGTATACTGAAAATCGTATAAGGCCTAAAATGTAGTCTTTATCGAGCCCAAAGACTATGAGTTGCACTTTATATGTGTTAAAAGGCCAGAACTGTTTCAAAAGCCCAGTTTGTTGTGCTATAATGATCCTCAGTCATTGGCCCATCAAGAAGCTGCTTATATGTTGACTTGCTTTAACTATGGTGGTAATTGGTAAACTCTACTAACCTGAGCTAAATAAATCCAGTAATGCAATTCGTATCAGTTTGATATTCATAAAACTTTTCATACAACCTGAGAACTAGATTTTGATCCGCGCAACCGCGCGAATATTTGTTTTCATTTTTCTATACATAAATTATTGTTTTAGAACGTCAATCATATACTTAAATGTTTATATAACTATTTCAAATACAATAATTTTATAATTTATATGTTATAATTAATTAATTGTTTAAAACTGTACGTATTTGCCACTTTTTATTATATATTTATCTTATTGTATTTACATTTAGCTATTAAGCAAATTAATATATTCATGAGAAAAAATATTTGAAAATTATTTTGTATTTAATTTATGCTAAATTCTGATCCATCTTTCAAAGCTGGATTTCTTTTTACTAATATTTTTAAGCTTATTTATTTTAGATAATATATTATTGTATATACAAAAATCTAAAATATGTCAATTTTTAGACATGTATTATATAGTTTTCTAATTTTAAGCCGCTCAATCATCATATTATTTTTTTAAAATAAATATTTTATATTTATGAAAATAAATTTTATAAATTTAAAAAATTTATCAATTGAATATACTATTATCATATTTATTTTTCATTTTATCAACGATAACTTAAAATATATTAAGTTATTGTTAAAATATTTTTACACATTTTTATTAGAATTTTTAAAATATAATATATAAATATATATTATATTTAAAATGAAAATATATTATGATTAAAATAGTTACAAAGATTTCATATTATTAACTTTAAAGAAATACATGTTAATTTTTATACATGTATTATATAGTTTGCTAATGTTAACTCATCTTACCAACGTATTAGATTTTATTTTTGAACATAAATATTTTATACTTACGAAAATAAAATATATAAATATATAAATTTAATATAATTTTATTATATTTAGCTCAATATAATAATTTCTTTTAATATGATTGATTATGATTATATAATAGATAAAATATTCTAGAATTTTTTATTCTCCATTTTATAAACGATAATTGAATATATTAATGTATAATAATATTTCAAACTAATTTTGAAATTAGTGAAAATATTTAAATATAATTTCGAAAATGAAGATCTTGTAAAAAAAATTTTAAAACAGATTTGTTAAAATTTTAAAATAAATATATTTATATTTAAAATGAAAATATATCATGCTTAAAGTATTTTAAAGATTCTATGTATTATTAGTCTTAATAAAATACATTTGATAAGATTTCTAAGTGATAGTTCAAATTAAAAAAAAAATCACACATGAAAGAAATCATAACTTCTATTTTAATATATAACATTACTTACCTGAAATTCCAATGTCTGTTTCACATTTTTAAATAAGATTTTTATTCATGGTTAAGAAATTGAAAGGTATGTTAGGTGAGTTAAGAGATGTGAGATGTTGCCTAACATTTAAACATAAACAATAAAAATTTGTACTCCAACATGTACTTTAGATACATTATGTATGTTGAAATGTATTTTTATCAGATTTTTAACATTTTAAAAAACATCTATTGTACTCCATAATGTACTTTATATACAATGAACAGTAACCTTGGTGGTACAAATATCTTGAAATGGGAAAATAATTATAAAGAAAAATTGCAAAATCAAAGCGAAAGTACATGAAATGAACACACACCTGCATAATAGTACGATACTTGTGGACTATATATACCTTCAGAACCAAACTCTATCATGACTTGAATTAAAATGTAAATATTAAACCAAAAATTGTTAAACCGGACCAGCGGGGGAAAATTAAGTACCGGTTTTCGGGATTGAAGTTTTCAAGAGGCGAAAAATTCCAAGTCCAAAGACCACACTTTTCTCCTCACTCTTCTGCTACAGATTCGTTCTCTCTCTCTCTCTCTCTATAATCTGCTAAAAATAGATGACGATCGTTGTCCGAAAAATCCTGTCTCCTACTCTCTCACCTCTCTGTTGTTACTACTATATATCATTACGAGCACAGAAGACTCTGAGATTGATCTTCTTCTTCCAAAAATGGCGTTTATGAGACTTGGCTCCAAATCCGAAGCTTTCCATCGCGAAGGCCAAACCTGGTACTCCATTTCCAAATTCTAATTTTTTGTCCTGAATCGAAATGGCTTTCCTTCGGTTCACGTAAAGCTCTCGTCCTTTTGTTGAAATCAAGATGGGTTCTTCATTACATACTCATTATAGCTCTCTTGTTTTGTAGGCTTTGCACTACTGGACTCGTGAGTGATGTTACCATTGAAGTTGGAGACATGAAGTTTCACCTTCACAAGGTAACAGTTTATTGTCAGAGCGGGGCTTGTAAGGAATATTTTACAACATTTTAACGAGGGTCCACTTTTATGAGGCCCCACATTGTTTTTTAGAAAAAAATTATATATATAATATGTATTTTTGACATTTAGATATAAAAATTATATATATAATAAAAAGGATAATTGGTAAAAAAAAAATTCATATTATTAAGATTTAGATATGAATAATATAAAAATATTTAAATATGATTTTTTGTTCTTAAATTTTGTGAAAATTATGAATTAGTTTGTATAAATTTTTGTTACAAATAGAGCCCAAAAATCTCAAGTCTGGCTCTGTTTAGTTTATATTAATTTGCATAATGTGAAAGCTTGATGATTGAGCTAGGCTGTTTCTGATCGTGTGTCATTTCATGTGTCTTGGTTTGTGGTGTGTAGTTCCCATTGCTCTCTAGAAGTGGGCTTCTTGAGAGACTAATCGAAGAGTCATCAAACGATGACGGATCAGCCTGTGTCTTAACTCTAGACGAGATACCAGGAGGCGGCAAAACGTTCGAACTCATTACAAAATTCTGCTACGGCGTCAAAATCGAGCTCACCGCACTCAACGTCGTCGCCCTCAGATGCGCAGCCGACTATCTCGAGATGACTGATAGCTACGGCGAAGGGAACCTCGTCGGCACGACCGAGACTTTCCTCAACGAAGTCTTTGGCAACTGGACCGACTCCATCAAGGCTCTCCAGACGTGCGAGGAAGTCACCGACCAGGCCGAAGATCTCAACATCATCTCCAGGTTATTGGAGTTAATAGAGAACCGGTTAACCACGTGGTTATGATTGTATTAAACCTGGTCATATAGTATATAAATAGATATTAATTGTAACAGAACGTTAAGTCACATTATCATAACCACATGGTTAACCGGTTCTCTATTAACTCCAATACAGGTGCATTGATTCTTTAGCTAGCAAGGCCTGTGCTGACCCGAGCCTTTTAGGAAAGAAGAAGAACGAAGACGAAACGCATCTTTGGAACGGTATCTCAATGCTGCAACCGAACGGTGAAGACTGGTGGTTCGACGATGCTTCTCTCCTCATCTTGCCTCTCTTCAAAAGACTCATCACAGCCATCAAATCGCGAGGGATGAAGCACGAGTGCATCGCGATGGCGGTTATGTACTACACAAGGAAACATATCCCTCTGATGAACAGAGAAGCGATCGAGACAACAACGAGTCCTTCAGAAGCCGAACAAAAAACCACTCTCGAGGAGATAGTTGAGTTGCTTCCTACCAAGAAAGGCGTAAACCCGACAAAGTTTCTCCTCAGGCTGCTCCAAACCGCAATGGTGCTTCACGCAAGCCAATCCTCGAAAGAAGATCTCGAGACGAGGATCGGTAACCAGCTGGACCAAGCTGCTCTGGTGGATCTTCTCATACCAAACGTGGGATACTCCGAGACGCTTTACGACGTCGAATGCGTTTTGAGAATGATCGAACAGTATGTCTCTTCGACAGAACAAGCAGGCGTTGTTCCTTCTCCTTCCATCACTGAAGGTGATTTGGTGAAGGATGGAGACGATTTGCTAACTCCTACAACATTGGTAGCAACTCTTGTCGACGGTTATCTCGCTGAGGTGGCACCTGATGTGAACCTAAAGCTAACAAAGTTCGAAGCTATCGCTGCTGCGATACCTGATTACGCAAGACCACTTGATGACGGAGTTTATCACGCAATAGACGTCTACTTGAAGGTAACCACAATGTTGTTTTTGCCATTAGTTAAAAGTTGAAAATCCATAAATTAGTACTAAAATTAATAAATTTGGTAGTGGGAGTTGGACTGGTATAAAATATGACATAATTCGATAAGATAATAATTTTTTGGAAATTGTTTATGTATATATATGATCCCAACATAAACATAAATTAGTAATTAATATACTATATAAATATAAAAATATATTGTATATTTTATTTTTATTCACATTGAAGTATATCTTTAGTTTTTCTAAATATAGTGATGTTTTTTTGTCATTTTAATCCTAAAAATTCATTTACATTTAAGGTACATTCAATACACCAATAATCGAATAAGAATAACGTAAAATTTGTATATGTAAAATTTAATTAATACATATATCGCAAAATTAAGTATTTTTATTAATTTTACATAGAACATACTTCAAAATTTATAAGTTAAAAAAATAAAATAAAAAATCTGTAAATTAATATCTGTAGAAACTAATAAATTATCAAAAGTCCATACCTTATTAATTTATGGAGTTTTTACTGTATTAATATTTTTTGGAGAGGCTTTACTTTGCAGGCGCATTCGTGGATTACGGATTCAGAAAGAGAGCAGATATGTAGACTCATGAACTGCCAGAAGCTCTCACTGGAAGCTAGCACGCATGCGGCTCAGAACGAGAGGCTGCCTCTTCGTGTGATCGTTCAGGTTCTGTTTTTCGAGCAGCTTAGGCTCAGGACGTCTATATCGGGATGGTTCTTTGTCTCTGAGAATCTAGACAACCCTGAGCTGCTGCATCAAAGTGGGGGAAATGGTGGGGGCAATGGTGTTTTGTTAAAACCAAGAGGTGAGAACGTGAGGGAAAAGGTTTGTGAGCTGGAGAAAGAGTGTATGAACATGAAAGAAGAGCTTCAGAAGCTGGTGAGGTCGAAGAGAAGCTGGAAGAATTTTACGAGGAAGCTTAACTTCAAGAATAAATCAGAGTGCTGCAACCCTAAAGATCAAGCTAAGCCAGCGATTTAGCAAAGAGCCGGCTCAGCTCAATCCATCGATCAAACTACTCTGTTTTGAAACAGAGTATCTCTGTTTTTATTCACTTAGGTAGAAAGATCGAAACAGAGTAGCTCTGTTTTTACTTGTTCTTGAAGATACTCTGTTTTTCAAAAGCTTTCATCTTTCTCTTAGCATCTCGCTGAGAGATTTGATTGGTTTTAGGTTCTTATGTTGTTGACTTATTGAAGATCTTTGTTTGAAAACATTTAGTTACATTTCTTATGCAAACTTTGTGGTGGTGCTGTTGTTGTGCAACACCACATGAAACAATCTCAAACACACAAATCAACAGAGCAATGAAAATACAATGAACAAAGAATCAGATTCTTAACAGGACGGATAATCTTTGGGCGGTGGTAAAACGGAAAGCTCAGGTGTGTTCCCGTTCTCGACGACAAAAGCCATCTTCAAACCCCACATTGTGTGGACTTCCAAGTGACAGTGCATAAACCAAACACCTACAACAACATATGCATTGATCAGTTTATATGCTTATCATATAAGCCCTCCTTTTCAAAATAGATAAAATGTTACAATTTTTCACACATATTAATAAAACACATTAATTATTAATTATAAATGAGAATTCGGCCAAAAAAAACACGAACGACGTTGTTTCACTTAACGGTTTAAGGGTCTACTTCTTTTTATTTTCAAATCATGTAAAACGACGTTGTTTCACTTAACGCCAACAATAAACGACGTCAAACTTTTCTGTTAAATTTGTTGACGGCATGCTAAATTGGCAAGTCAACGAAAACATTGTTAATTAATTCTAAAGTCAATAAAAGTTTTGTGTTTTTTTGGTCAGCTCAAAAGTTTATGTTTATTTTGGCAATTCGTGCAAAGTTCGTGTTTTTTTTTGGCTGAATTCTCAATTATAAATATATAATTTTTTGTGATTATCTATTCAAACCAATAAAAAATAAATTAATGTAATTATTTTAAAAATTGTATGATTAATCATTATTAATTGATAAAATGTATTAAAATAAAAAAATTATGTTTTAAAACAATTTTTTTTTTCTAAAACATGCATTTTATGTAAAGGAGAGAGTATGATCATTCTCATCATATATGTGCATCAACATATCATACCTGGATTATCAGCTCTGAATCTGATGGCAGTCCACCCACCAGTAGGTACTCCAACTGTGTTTCTCTCAGGGGGGTCAATGAGATTGAACTTAGCCGGATCTGTCCTGGGATCAAAGTTTCCAACACCAGTTCCAACCACAAAGAAGTTGTAGCCGTGAAGATGGAAAGGGTGTGACTCAACGGTTAAAAGATTGGTATCTTGCAAAACCAGCTCAATAGTCGTATTGAACTTAACTCGGCTCAGTCTAGTCCCCGTAGAAGTTCCAAGGCCAGCCGTGAGTGGCACACCGGTGTAGTTAAACGGTTTAGGCGGTCTATCAGGGAAGTCCGTCCTGAAAACGTTTGGGATATTGAAGTAATGAGCTTTCAAGAGCGCGATTTTAGGCATAATGAATGTGATGTTGTTCATCGAAGCCGCGAGATTTGTTCCGTTCACACACGTCGGACACGCGTTGATGCCTAGACCGATCGTGTAGAACAATCTACGGTCGACTTTTAAAGGGACAAGCGCTGGAAAGTTTGGCGTGTTGAGGCTTCTGAGCTTTTGGTTATAGTCCAAGGCGTATGATGTGTCATTAGGCAAGGGAAGCTTTGGTAGAATCGGTATGACCGTGTTTGGTACGCCTTTGTATTGAAGAATCGCAGTTACGGTTTTGTTGTCTACGGTAACTGGAGCGTCCATGAATGGACCAGCTGCCATGAAGTAACGGTTTGGAGACTGGTTGGTTTTGACTAGAACGTTTGTGGTTTGACCTGGTCCGAGTTAAATAAACTTGGTTGTGAACGGTTGAGTGTAGACTGCATCGATCTCCACCACGGTCATGTCGTGGCCTGCGATACCAAAGAAGAGCTCGTCGTTTAGCGCTGCGTTGATGATCCTTAGAAGGTATGTTTTGCCTGCTTCCACCTCCACCACGAATGTGTCTATGCATAAACAAATGATTTAGCTTAAAAAGATTCAATCCGGTTAAAACCGGTTTGTTAAGGTTAAGATCTTGTTTTTACGTTTCTCGGAACATGGAAAGAGCGGTCCGGGCTTTCCGTTAATGGTATGAGCATCCGACATCGGAGGCGGTGCGCCCAGCTTGTTGGCTTGGTTAACCGCCGTCTCAACGTCTCCGTTCCACCACTCTCCTATATTTAAAAAACCCCGGGAAATGAGAAAAAGTTCGGTAAATTAAACCAGACCAGGCTAAACCGGTTATTTTATTTTCACTAACCGAGGACTATGTTGGTTTCTTGGTAAGGTTGTGGGAAAGGATACGGTTTTCCTGGTTGAGGCAAGATGACGATAGCTCCGTACACGGTGGCTCGTAACCAGAGGATGTGTGCGTGCCACCAGAGAGTCCCACGTTGTCCGGTTACGTTGAAATCATAAACATAACTCTGTCCGGTCTGCATCGGACATTGAGTTATGTATGCTGGACCATCTGCCCAACCGTTCCGGTACTGTTTAAGCCCATGCCTATAAGAAAATCAAACCGTTACATTTTGGTTTATATAAATATGACTAAACCGGTTTGAGACGTAGGAAAGAGAGACTTTACCAATGGATGGACAAGTTGTATTGTACATGGTTGGTGACGTTGATGATGACTCGATCACCTTCTCTTGCGTAAACCGTTGGTCCAGGGAACATTCCGTTGACAGTGACAATCGGTTTAGCATTGCATAACCGGCTTACGTTCTTCATTTGAACCTGTTCCAAATTGCCAAACATTATGCAGAACCTTACATATCGAATATAACTCAAACATATAAATCGGTTTAGTTAAACCAATATAATTTGTGTTTGGACTTATTGTCACCAGGAAGTTGAAAACGTACATCGAATTGGTACTTCTTCACCGCTGCATCCACCGGAGATTGGCCAAGAAACCCAAGAAGATACAAGAAGAGAAAGAGAAAACTCGGGTACCAGATCATCTTCATTTCCGGTTAATTTTCCGGTTTTATGCAATGATGAGATTGTACTTTGTATTAAATCTCTTGTTGCTTTTGGTTATGTAGATTGTATTGAAGATATTGTGGCTGAGTACAAATTCTTATATAGCGTCATGGTGTAAATAATAGGTTGGTGAATCTCTCAAAATATATATAAAATACTCATGTTTACGTCTTTAAATGAGAAATTAATGTGAAAAACGGACTAAAATACATTATCAAGAAAATTTGAAAACATATAATCGAAGAAGAAGGCTTTTAAGCAACTTCCTGAAAGACGTTGGGGGATCAGCGTAACGTTTGTTAATAATATGGAGTACCTTCGAAGTTGATATCTGAGCTTTAAACTAATATTTTTGACTTGTTCGTTTACCATGATTTTTTAAAAAATTTAAAAATATCAATATTTCGGTTCAAGTCTCTTTTATTCAAGAAAGTTTATAGTAGATGTCTACCCATACCTGTTTTGTACTTGTTCCATAAGCCCTCAAAATCAAATATGAATTCCGTAAAACCGATTCAGTTGCAAAAAAAAAAAATTCCGTAAAACCGAGTTTTTTACATTTTACATTTTGAGAATTCACCTATTCTACGTGTAAATAAATAACCGTGTATTGCTTTTTGAAGATTGTTTCGGTAATATTTCGATATTAGTATACAATCCTCCTATAACAAACTTAGAGTATCTTTATCCATAGTCTTTAGGAAGATTTTTTAATAAAAAGTGGGTGTGGGGTCCTACTAAAAAAACAAAAACTATTGACAAAATGAAATAAGGGATGTTCTTTTACCTGTTCGCGGATTCCACTAACACGTGGTGACCCATGATTGATTCAATTTTATTTTTTTTTTAAATCGGGGAAAAAATAATAATAAGAAGAACCCAAATGAGGTTTTAGGGACAAAGATGCTCTTGACTCGTTTTGTATGTTGCTTAGACAATCGTTTATAGTCTATATATAATTAGTTTTATTGGGGTAAACATTGCAATTATATAGTGATGTTATTGGGTAAGGGAAAATGACTGGTCTTTGAATCATGTTTTTTTGCTTTGTTTATCAATTTATCAGGATTTACGCTACTGACCGGTCAAAGTAATACTAGTTTGTTGAATTATCTCCACACTTTGGTCCAAACGTCCATATGCAAATTGCAAAACGATAAGACAGCTCATTATCATGCTAAGTAAACCCAAGTTAATGTAATGTCCACAAGCCCAAATGGAATGTGTTAGCATATCTATATGGCTAATAACTGCATTTTCCTTGAGATTAATGTAACCCTGATATCCATTAACACTTGGTTGCTAAAAATATAATTACTGGCTGTGTTAAGAAGGAAAAAAAGATGACCAACGGGCAACGGTTGGTCATCATATACCATACATTTTTTCATGTGGGATCTTTTATAGAGTGAAACTCATTAGTCTTGAACCTTTTCTAGTGAATTGTCTACTGCCTCGTAGTATGTAACTAAAACAATTTGTTGATAATATATGATATTTAGAATCAACCAACAACATTTGCTCAAAAAAAAGAATCAATCAACATAAACAAATTTGTTAGACTACAATATCACTTGTGATATTACATAATTTTGCTCCATAAATCTTGTTATAATATTTAACTGTATAACTTTTCTTTAAAGTTTCGAAATCAATTTTCTAAATATTTACCTGAGCTACCACCTTCTCACAAGTGACAAGTCACGAGTCAACTAATCTTTAACTATAAATAAATCATAACATAATGTCACATTGTTAACATATATCTCTGCCTAAAAGGCTAAAACACTCCGAATCGATCTTATCCTTATCGTTTCCAAAAAAACCTCTAGTAAATGAAAGAAACCCGAAAAAGATAAAGAAAAGCCACTTGTTTAACCTAAAACATTCGTTGAATCAAACTGGTTAACTAAGAAATTAGCGAGTTTGGTTTGTAACTGACGTATCTTGTTTCGAGGTTAATTAGAATATGATCATATCGTTAATTCTTATGAACCCACCGTGCATGTGTTTTAAGTCCAAGAGAGATTCAGTGAACCAGGAAGGAAAATAATTTCAATTGTCTCTTACACTAATGAAAGGTTATGTTACAAAATCCAATTAATTAATACGCTAATAATAATTAATTATTTGGACACAAAGCCCAAAAGATTACGATCTAGTTAAAAAAGAGAGACAAGAAAGATTCTTTAAGCTGATGGATGATCTGTACCATGTAGCTTTGTTCCCTTTTTGGGTGTTCACGCTTACTTAACTGCCCGAGCAGCATTGCTGAGGCTTTTTAAAATATTTGAAGTTGATTTATTGATCAAATCATGAAGCTATCTTCAATTAATTTTTGTTTTTGACATTAGAAATTTCATTTTGTTTTTGTTTCAACAATTAAAGCTATGTATAATGTGAGTGTATATAAAAACAAGTGTACTTTCTATGTTATGGTTCATTGAACATATACATCAAACATAGGACTGGGAGAAGCCCATGTTCTTTACATTGCTGCAAAGTCTTAGTTTCTTGTATTTAAATTTGCTTCCTATCCAGTATACATATATGCCAAGAGCGTGGATAGTGATGAGTAAGTTAAATATATAGGGACAACTTAAATGAAAAGTGGAAAACAAATCCAATCGGGAAATATAGTAAGGTACAATGTATGAGTAACGAAAGCCCAAGCTGTACTTCCATTTATGTTGGAGATGATTATGAACACGTGGATTATATTTGATTATAAGTAGGAGAAATTCTTCTTTGGTTTTTGGTTTGATTTGTTGTTTCGTTAGTTTGGTTCAGGTTAGTAAATTATGATATGGTTTATTAACTGTTTCACCTTAAACCATATGAGTAACTATTTAATTATATTTTTGTTTGACGCAAGTTATCATGATAATTATGTTACATCTAGTACTAAAGAGTTTTTTCTTCTTTTTTTTGTTAAAGACCAAAAGATATCGCCTTATCAAATACTTATGAGATTTAAAAGTTACTTTCCAGTAGATTATAATCAAATGACAAGATGAAAAATAACTTATTTCAAAAAATAACTTATTTCAAATGAAATTAACAAGATGAAAAATAACTTATTTAAAAAAAAGATGAAAATAATAAATGACAGCAAACATGGCGCTTGGAAAATATAATTAAATATGTATACATAGTTTTTTTTGGTAAAATATGTATACATAGTTATACACACATATTTACGTATGATATCTATGTTCCAAAAGAAAAAAACGTATGATATCTATTATTTTTTTAGTTTTCTTGTAACATCTATGATATCTATTTTAGTTATACATAAAAGCTTTCCATATAAAGACATGCTATTTTTAGTATTACGTGGAGTATACTAACTAATCCTGTTTTAATTGCCGGTTTTATATATTCATGGACGACATTAACGTTCTCATTTATTCTTCCATTTTTTTCGTAGTCAACAACTTAAATAACTTCCCTTTGTACCAAAAACTTTTGTTATATTGTGTCAAATAACGTAATTTTGTCCCTCGCAATTTTATTATTTTATATGTAAATGGTAGATTTGTAATTTATGGAACATTTTCAGGCATTTAATTTCAAGTATCAGGAGTATATTTCTTCTATAAATTTTAAAACCATTTAATGCTAACATCAAAATGAAATCTATCGGTCTGAAAAGAGTTTATGGCCAGAACAAAGACTAACTCTTTCTTTTATTTTGCTTGCTCTAATTAGTCCAACTTTTTCTTATAGAATGACTTGTGCTATATTCTCCCGGAGAAATCATGAAGCTGTTAACCGAGCTAGAGTATTAGCTAGTAGCCGTTCAGGTGTGTCGATCCTGGACCAGAAAGACCACAAGCTGACTAAGTGAACAATGTAATATATCTAGAAGTCCAAATTTTCAGACCACTAAGTTAAGTTTTGCATGGATTTCAAAAGTATTTATATATTTTAGATTTGCTTATAAAAATTAGATAAACTAAAAAGTATAAATTATTATTAGAAAGTTACGTTAAAAGTGAAACAAGTATATAACATATATATCTAAGTTACACCTAACAAAAAAATCAAAGGCCTCTCCTATACATCCGAAGCTAACATTTGCAAATAGTCAATTGATATATTCATTCTTCTGATGGCCCCTACGAGAAATAGTTATTTGATAGAGCAATTTAAAAATGTTAAGTTGATATTAAAAAGGTAATAATATTAGTTTTGATCGCCAATGCAATGAGAGGGGGGACCAGAATATTAAAATTAATAAATCTCTTGTCCACTTATATTGGAATCAAAAACTAACGATGAGTATAAAAATAAAAAAAACATTAAGATATTTGTAAACACTGAACTTAATTAAAAAGACGTTTATTTTTTTTTTTTTGTCAGAAGAAAAAAGAATATTACTTTCTTTAATTTTGTTTTTTATGTACAGTAAAATATCTCTCTCTCTCTCTTTGAAGGTGGCACAAGCACCCATAATGTGAGTGTGTATGTAAATATATAATTTTATATAATATTTGCTTGATTTTGGATCTCTTTTTTTTATCTCATCTTTTCTTTCTTTTCTTTCTCTTGGACGAAACTGATCTCTAATTTCTCTCTTTCCTTTTCTCTCTACCTATAAGAGTTTTCTCTGAGAAGATCCGTTTCTAGACCTCTCTTTCTCTCTCTCTCTCTCTCACTCACTGGATAATTACTAGGTCAAACTTTGGGATCATAGCGATTTCGCAGGTTACTACTACTATCTCTTCTTTACAGAAACCCTAACTAATTTCTGGGATTTTGTACGGACTTTCATCCTCGGATGGAGCTGTTGTTTGCCTATGTATATACTCGTTTCAGCTAGGTGGATCGTATTCGAGCTAGATCTCTCCCCCTCGATATTTCTGGAATCGCAGACGTTAGGATTGTTTTCTCTGATCTAGTTTTTAAAAAAAAAAAAAAAAAAAAATCAATGAGAGGGAGATTGAAGCTAATCTTCTTCTACTGTGGGGACTTTCTTTGTGTATCTTTTTTTTGTGGTTGACCTCTTTTTTTTTTGTTATCTCGAAAATCTAAATGCGTACATCATACGCGGATCTCACCTTTTCGTCACCGTTACGATTCTGTTTATCTTCAATTCACTGAAGCTGCGTTGGGATTCGCTATTTTTTTTTTCCAATTAATTGAGCTTACTAAGATTGAAGATATTTTACCATTTTGTTTTTGTTTTCAGCTCTGAAGCTGTTTGTGGATGGTTTAAGGAGCATATGGGAGTGTGTATTTTGTTCTTGGCTCCATTTGGGCCGACTTAGCTCAAGGAAGCTTGCATTGACTTTAACTTAAAAAGCTCCCACTGGTTGGTTGTTACTAGAAGGAATCTTACGGTTATTTAAGTAAAAGACTATACAGAGCTGTAAAGCAAGGCGACAGCTCATAGTAACAGAAGAATCTGCGGATCAAAGGGAGTCTAATTTAGCAGGGGGAAGGGGTTATTAAGATCATAATATAATCTGTTATTTATATATAACTCGGTGAGTCTACTTTCAGTGTAACTACCAAATTGATTTGTTAGTGTTGTTAACCTTCCTCTTGAGTAATTTGATTATTATTATTATTATTTTCAGATAGATATATAGGATGGAAGGTGAAACTGTGAGTGTGAGACCTCCTCAGCAAGGAGGGTTCATCCAGCGAGTGGTTCCCGCTCTGTTACCAGTCCTTTTGGTCTCTGTCGGATATATCGATCCTGGGAAATGGGTTGTGAATATCGAAGGAGGTGCCCGTTTTGGGTATGACTTGGTGGCTATTACTCTCCTCTTCAATTTGGCTGCCATCTTGTGTCAGTATGTAGCTGCTCGAATCAGCGTTGCAACTGGTAGAAACTTAGCTCAGGTATTTATTTGTTCACTCTTTCTCTGCGCTTTGTTGTTGTTGTTGTTGTCAGATTTGCTATTTTTGGAATGAATTTTAGTTGTGCAATTATACCATCTGTTTCCCCCACCTTCTCTAACATTTTAATGTTGTTTACTTGGACAGATCTGCAATGAAGAATATGATAAGTGGACGTGCATGTTCTTGGGCGTTCAGGCGGAATTCTCTGCAATTCTACTCGACCTTACCATGGTAGTTACTTACAGTCTTTTCCCTTCTTAAAAGTTAAAATCTATGTTTAATGCGAAAATGATTATTCTATCCCTCTGACTTGAGCTTCTCAATTTGAACAGGTTTTGGGTGTTGCACATGCACTTAACCTTCTCTTAGGGGTGGACTTATCCACTGGAGTGTTTTTAGCCGCCATGGATGCATTTTTCTTCCCTGTTTTCGCCTCTTTCCTTGTATGACTGGCCTCTCATCTTCTTTTTTTTTTTTTCTCTGTTTACTTTTCCGTGCTCATTATTTGGAAAATAGCTGATATGCATCCAAAATTTTACAGGAAAATGGGATGGCAAATACAGTATCCATTTGCTCAGCAGGCCTGGTTTTATTTCTATATGTTTCTGGTGTCTTGCTGAGTCAGTCGGAGATCCCATTCTCTATGAACGGGGTGTTAACTCGCTTGAATGGAGAAAGCACATTCGCACTGATGGGTCTTCTTGGAGCAAGCGTCGCGCCTCACAATTTTTACATCCATTCTTATTTTGCTGGGGTAACCTCTTTCTTATTTCCTATGAATCTCTATAATTCTGTTGAGCAACAATAGTCTTACCAAGCAGTGAACGCTTTATTGCAGGGAAGTACATCTTCGTCGGATGCCGACAAGAGCAGCTTGTGTCAAGACCATCTGTTCGCCATCTTTTGTGTCTTCAGCGGACTTTCAGTTGTGAATTATGTACTGATGAATGCAGCAGCAAATGTGTTCCACAGTACTGGCCTTGTGGTACTGACATTTCAGGACGCCATGTCACTGATGGAGCAGGTTTGTTCTGACAATTAATTCGTTTTTGAGGAAGACAGTCTGATTATTAACTATTTTGGTTCTTGATTGTTGAGCACAGGTATTTGGGAGTCCACTCCTTCCTTTGGTCTTTTTGATGCTCTTGTTCTTCTCTAGTCAAATCACGGCACTAGCTTGGGCTTTCGGTGGAGAAGTTGTCCTGCATGACTTCCTGAAGATAGAAATACCTGGTTGGCTTCATCGTGCTACTATCAGAATCCTCGCAGTTGCTCCTGCCCTTTATTGTGTGTGGACATGTGGTGCAGACGGTATATACCAGCTACTTATATTCACCCAGGTCCTCGTGGCGATGATGCTGCCGTCCGCTGCAATACCGCTGTTCCGCATTGCCTCGTCCAGGCAAATAATGGGTGTCCACAAAATTTCGCAGGTCGGCGAGTTCGTTGCGCTTGCAACGCTTCTGGGGTTTATGGGTTTGAATGTCGTTTTCGTTGTGGAAATGGTATTTGGGAACAGTGACTGGGCTGGCGGTTTGAGATGGAACACCTTGACGGGCACCTCTGTTCAGTACACCACGTTGCTTGTATCGTCTTGTGCATCCTTATGCCTGATGCTCTGGCTTGCAGCTACGCCGCTGAAATCTGCCAGTAACCTAGTAGAAGCTCAGATATGGAACATGGATGTTCAAAATGCGTTATCTTATCCATCTGTTCAAGAAGAGGAAACTGGAAAACTTGAAACAAGGCAGGATGAAGAAGAATCGGCAGTGCAGCTGGAAAGCAGGGTGAAAGATCAGTTAGATACTACGCCTGTCACTAGCTCGGTCTATGATCTGCCAGATAACATTCTAGTGACGGATCAGAAAATCCGTTCGTGTGCTCTAGAGGAAAGCAAGTTGGACGTGAAAGTCTCCGCCTCTCAAGTTACTAGTTTTGGGGAAATCTCAGATGTGAAGGAACAGACAGTTTTGCAGTCAACGGTGATCAATGAGGTTACTGATGATAAGGATTTGGTTGTTGAAACAAAGATGGCAAAGATTGAACCGACGAGTCCTGTGGAGAAGACTGTTAGCATGGAGAATAATATCAAGTTCATTGCAAAGGACGTTGAAGGAGTTTCATGGGAAACAGAAGAAGCTACCAAAGCTGCCTCCGCTGCAAGCAACTTTCCTGCTGTTGTATCTGACGGTCCGCCTTCATTCCGCAGCCTAAGAAGCGAGGAAGGGGGAAGTGGTACCGGAAGCCTTTCCCGGTTGCAAGGTTTGGGTCGTGCTGCTCGACGACACTTGTCTGCGATTCTTGATGAGTTTTGGGGACATTTATATGATTTTCATGGGCAATTAGTAGCTGAAGCCAGGGCAAAGAAACTAGACCAGTTGTTTGGCGCTGATCAAAAGTCACCCTCTCCTGTGAAAGTGGATTCTTTTGTAAGGGACAACACTAGCAGTGGATATTGCATGTCACCAACAACAAAGGGATTGGAGTCACAGATGAATTCGAGTTTGTATGAATCACTGAAGCAGCAGAGGACACCTGGAAGTATCGATTCTTTATATGGACTACAAAGAGGTTCATCACCATCATCATCACCGTTGGTCAACCGTATGCAGATGTTGACTGCATATGGTAACACTGCCAATAATAATAATGCTTATGAATTGAGTGAGAGAAGATACTCTAGCCTGCGTGCTCCATCATCTTCAGAGAGTCGGGAACACCAACAACCAGCTACAATTCATGGATACCAGATTAAGTCCTATGTTGACAATTTGGCAAAAGAAAGGCTTGAAGCTTTACAGTCCCGTGGAGAGATCCCAACATCTCGATCTATGGCCCTGGGTTCATTGAGCTATACACAGCAACTGGCTTTAGCTTTAAAACAGAAGTCTCAGAATGGTCTAACCCCTGGACCAGCTCCTGGTTTTGAGAACTTTGCTGGGTCTAGAAACTTATCGCGACAATCCGAAAGATCTTACTACGGTGTTCCATCTTCTGTAAACACCGATTCTGTAAACGCCGTAGTTGCTAATGAGAAGAAGTATAGTAGCATGCCAGATATATCGGGATTGTCTATGTCAGCAAGGAACATGCATTCACCAAACAACAAGAGTGGATACTGGGATGCATCAACTGGAGGAGGAGGAGCAGGGTATAGCGCTTCTTCGTATGGTCGGTTAAGCAATGAATCATCATCATTATATTCTAATTTGGGGTCAAGGGTTGGAGTAGCCTCGGGTTATGAAACCATTTCTCAGTCAAGAGGAGGCTACAGAGATGCATATACGTTGCCGCAGAGTGCAACAACAGGGACTGGATCGCTTTGGTCCAGACAGCCCTTTGAGCAGTTTGGTGTAGCGGAGAGGAACGGCGCTGTTGGTGAGGAAGTCAGGAATCGATCAGCTCCGATAAATATAGACAACAACAACAACGCTTCTACCGTCGATGCAGAGGCTAAGCTTCTTCAGTCGTTCAGGAATTGTATACTGAAGCTTATTAAACTGGAAGGATCGGAATGGTTGTTTGGGCAAAGCGATGGAGTCGATGAAGAACTGATTGACAAGGTAGCTGCGAGAGAGAAGTTTATCTATGAAGCTGAAACGCGAGAAGCAAACCAAGTGGGTCACATGGGCGAGCCTCAGGTTTCATCGGTTCCTAACTGTGGAGATGGTTGCGTGTGGAGAGCTGATTTGATTGTGAGCTTTGGAGTTTGGTGCATCCACCGTGTCCTTGACTTGTCTCTCATGGAGAGTCGTCCTGAGCTCTGGGGGAAGTACACTTACGTTCTCAACCGCCTTCAGGTAAAAACAAAAAACCTCACACTCTCTCTCTTCTTCACTGAATCCGCAAGCTTGACTAAAATTTGATTCAACAGGGAGTTATAGAACCGGCGTTCGCAAAGCTGCGGACACCGATGACACCATGCTTCTGCCTTCAGATTCCGGCGAGCCAACAAAGAGCGAGTCCGCCTTCAGCTTCTAACGGAATGTTACCTCCAGCTGCAAGACCAGCCAAAGGCAAATGCACAACAGCAGTCACACTTCTTGATCTAATCAAAGACGTTGAGATATCAATCTCTTGTAGGAAAGGCCGGACCGGTACAGCTGCTGGAGACGTGGCTTTCCCAAAGGGGAAAGAGAATTTGGCTTCCGTGTTGAAGCGGTATAAGCGTCGGTTATCGAATAAACCGGGCGGTATGAATCAAGATGGACCCGGTTCGAGAAAGGGCCTGAATGCTGCAGCGTCTGTGTACGGACCAATGGGTTGAAGAAGGACCATTTGAAACTCATGATGATCAAAGAGACGTCGAGAAGAAGCCGAAGAATCAAAACCTCTGCTTCGTTATTGTGTATTAAGAAAAAAAGAAGGGATTTTTGTTGCTTCAGAACTTTTCTTTCTTGTTAAGTTGGTTGTAATGTTATGTTATCGAGTGTTATGTTATCCATACATATCATATAGGACCATAGCTACAAACCGAGTGTAACTTGTTCCGGATTCAGAAACTAGTTCGTCGGTTTGAATGGTTAAAATCTCCTTAACCAGGTCTTAGTGCGTGGCTGATACATTTGACACGTGGCAGCATGAGTCAATAATTATCAGTCTTAGTGGTTACTTAAATCATTCAAGTTGAAGGAAAAGGAACCAGCAGAAGAGCAACAACTCTAATGGCGTTTGTGATCTACATATCGTTTTCGGCGATCCTTCTCCTCTTGATCGTGGCTATCGCTTTTTACCTCATCGGAAGAAAAATCGGCCGGCGAGAAGGTACGTCGCAGCTTCACTACGGTCCGCCGTTGGCTGGTATGCCGGCACCTGCACCGCCGCAAAAAGCTACAGCGGAGGTTTAGCAAACGTTGTTTGTAAACGATGATGTAATATTTACGTAAACTTGTATTTTGTTCAATAAGTTCAATGAAGTGTGTATTACACTCGTTATTGGGCCAATGCAGAAACAAATAAGCTCTTTACTGGGCTAGATATTTTGAGAAAACACTTCGTTCCGTTTTGTACTTTAGCGTACTTACTTCATGCCGTTTTTATAATATTCTTTCTAAAGAAAAGTCTTCCAAAAACTTTAGTCCCAACGCAGAAAGTCTCCCTCTCGAATCATTTCTCTGCGTCCTTTTGGTGCTTGAAGTTGAAGAGATGACCATGGCAGCAACCTTCGCGAAACGGCTGATCGGAAGCCGATCCACCTCAACCGCAACCACTTCCGTCGCTAGGGCTTTCTGCTCCTCTACCACTCCAATCACCGCAACCTTGTTCCCCGGCGATGGAATCGGCCCCGAGATCGCCGAATCCGTCAAAAAGGTAATCATCATCATCATCCTTACCTATTGATCGTTGATTGATGGGAACTGATATTTGATCCAGGTGTTTACAACGGCCGGTGTGCCGATTGATTGGGAAGAACACTTCGTTGGGACCGAGATAGATCCGAGAACGCAGAGTTTCTTAACCTGGGAGAGTCTCGAATCCGTGCGTAGGAACAAAGTCGGTTTGAAAGGGCCAATGGCTACTCCGATCGGGAAAGGTCACCGTTCTTTGAATTTGACTCTTAGGAAAGAGCTGAATCTATACGCCAATGTAAGGCCTTGCTACAGTCTTCCTGGCTACAAGACTCGTTACGATGATGTGAATCTCATCACCATTAGGGAAAACACTGAGGGAGAATACAGTGGGCTTGAACATCAGGTTTATTTAAGTTTTGAGTAATTATGGTTAGTTTTTGTGACAATTGTTTTTCTGATTTTCTGGAGTTGTGTTGTTGATAGGTTGTTAGAGGTGTGGTGGAGAGTCTTAAGATCATTACACGTCAGGCGAGTTTGAGAGTTGCCGAGTATGCTTTTCACTATGCTAAGACTCATGGAAGAGAGAGGGTTTCCGCTATTCACAAAGCTAACATTATGCAGAAAACTGATGGTCTTTTCCTCAAGGTCTACCCATTTTCTTATAAGGAGATCAATGCTGTTATGTGTATAAGTGTCTCAATAGTCTTCTTTTGCAGTGTTGTCGTGAGGTTGCTGAGAAGTATCCTGAGATAACTTACGAGGAAGTAGTCATTGACAACTGCTGTATGATGGTAAGCTAGCCTACTTTGGGAAAAGTTTCGTTATTGTTTTGTGTGGAACATGTGAATGATAGTCTTGAGGATGCCCTTGTAGCTTGTGAAAAACCCAGCACTGTTTGATGTGTTGGTGATGCCAAACCTTTATGGTGACATTATCAGTGACTTGTGTGCTGGATTGGTTGGAGGACTAGGATTGACTCCAAGGTGAAACATTTGTTCCTTCATCTTGAGTAGTAGTTACTTAAAGTATGATTATGAGGCTATGAGCTAAATCAATTGAAATGCTTTTTTTTTTTTGTATTTGACACAGTTGTAATATCGGGGAAGATGGTGTAGCCCTTGCTGAAGCAGTTCACGGTTCTGCACCTGATATCGCTGGAAAGGTAAACAATAGCAAGTAAACTTGCATCAACTCTTGTAGTCAGAAGCTTATCAAGTTAGTAGCTTAGTCTCGTTATGAACTTGATTTCAAATGGCCTTAGTATATGATCTTTTTCGTTTTAATCTTTTGTCGTTTTTTGCTTTGGCAATGATGTATAGAACTTGGCGAACCCAACAGCATTGCTACTGAGTGGAGTGATGATGTTGCGTCACCTGAAGCTAAACGAACAAGCAGAACAGATCCACAGAGCAATCATCAACACGATAGCTGAGGGAAAATACAGAACCGCGGATCTTGGAGGTAGTTCCACCACCACGGACTTCACAAAAGCAATCTGTGACCATCTCTGAAACAATCGTAAAAAGTACTCAAATTCTTTATCGAATTTTCCTTTCTCGATTACGATTAGAATAAAAAAAAGGCATTGGCTTTCTCTCTTGAGTTTTATTAACCTTTGAAAGGTTCATTGTTATTGCCTCCAACACGTGTTTTTAAAATTCTCTCCTGCTGCCGTAAGGCAAGATTCATAACACAGGAAAAAGGATGTGGTTTTCTGACAAGAGTTTTGTTTTCTTGCTTGAATTATTTTTAACGATCTCGTTATCTTTTGTTTGTTGTTATTCACATCAATTGATCAAATTGCAAACGTGCTACTTGCATGGAATTATTTTTGTTAACTATTTAGTTTTGGAAATATTGCTAACCTTGACTCAACTTTGGAGAAAGATCTAACATCATCTATGATTCGTAAAAAAAGTAGTTATGTTGTGTAATCATTCTTTTGTGGAAATTTTAGATTAACTAACATTCAATGAATGGGCATAATTACTCGGCCCACCAAGCCTACCGACAAAATAAACAACATTTACGATTTTAATTAAAAAAAAGAAACCCAATAAGGGAGAAGAAAAAATGTCGTAGGTGTACCAACCTTCCGCGAGCTCTTTGAATATAAACAAGACGCCTTCACACACACACACACACACCACTCAACTCGCCTCCTCTAATACAAATAAAAGCAGATCTGAATCCTAACCTCTCTTCTCAGATTCATCATCATGTCATCCTCTAACTACGATGGAATCCTCCTCGGAATGGGCAACCCACTCCTCGACATCTCTGCCGTCGTCGACGAGGACTTTCTCACCAAGTCAGATCCCTCTCTTTTCAAATCGCTCTATTGTTTGTTTTTTATTTTCTATCGCAGTCGTTTTATTCGAATCTAGATTTGATCGTTTAAATCTTTTCCGATGGCGTCAGCTCTAAGATTTGCGTTTGTAATCGTGTGTGAACAGATACGACGTCAAGCTGAACAATGCGATTCTCGCCGAGGAAAAACATTTGCCCATGTAAGCATTATTGCTTTTTTGCTCTACGTTTAAACTTTGTTTTCATGTAGTGGAATCAATGTTCAAGAAATAGCTAGGCTGTACCTAGGCTCTAGGCTCTTTATAGAAGACTAGCTGCTAGGTGGATTATCAGGAGCCTAGGCGTTAAAGTAATTATTAATTTATTATATATATTTTTATATTTATATGAGATATTTTAGTTTTTGATTTTTAATTATAAAATTATTGTGATGAATTATTAAAATAGATATACAAAACAAAAGAAATTAGAAATTTTTGTGTATTTATACTAATATTATTGTTTAATTTAACATATGTAGACCAATTTAGATCAATTTTAACCAATTAACCGATTTAGTTCAACTTTAACCGATATGAATCATATAAATTGGTATAAATCGGATTTTCGGAAAATCGTTTCGGATAAGACCGAGTTACCCCCTAGGCAGGGGCCTAGGCTCCGCCTATACCGATTTTTAGAACCTTGAGTGGAATCGTTCGTTACAAGTCGTGTATCTAACTTTTATTTTGGTTTCGTGAGTGAAATTTAATATGGATTGAGTAGGGAAACGCAAAGGTCTTTTTTAATAATGTTGCATATTGATTGGTTAAATTAGGCTTTGTAATCAATAATGTTTATCATGTTATATATAAACTGACAAGTCTGTGCCTCTGTGGACTGTTTCAGTAAACAAAAAGGATATTTAATCTCTCTTTGTTTTATCTTTTACGGCTACCCTTTGACACACTGTGTTCAAATTCATTGTTAAACACATAGTTGATGGGTGTTTATTATACATGAGCTCAACAATGCAATTTTGTTTTTTTTATAGGTATGATGAGATGAGTAGCAAGTTCAATGTTGAATACATTGCCGGAGGTATTTCATCTTTTCTTTTTTTTTTGAGTATCCTCTTAAAACTTGACAAGGAGGTGATGATATTTTCTTTATTCATTCCTTTTCAGGTGCTACTCAGAACTCTATCAAAGTGGCTCAGGTACATTCTTTTGCCTTCTTCTTGTGCTTTCTTTTTGGTATGTGTGAACAACTGCTAAAATCAAGGGTGTTTTTTTCACTTGCTGACCTGCAGTGGATGCTTCAAATTCCTGGGGCTACCAGTTACATGGGTTCCATTGGAAAGGACAAATACGGCGAGGCTATGAAGAAGGATGCTACAGCTGCTGGTGTCAATGTAAACCCTATGTCCTTATCTCCTCTGGTTTCATGTTGAGTCTATGTTCTTTTTGTCTTTGGGCATAGTTGTTGAAACCAAGGTGTATTAACATTACAATATTCTCTGTGTATCAGGTTCACTACTATGAGGATGAGTCAGCACCTACTGGAACCTGCGGTGTCTGTGTTGTTGGTGGAGAGAGGTCGCTTATTGCCAATCTTTCAGCTGCTAACTGCTACAAGGTTGAGCACCTTAAGAAGCCTGAAAACTGGGCACTGGGTAAGATCCATTTCCCATTTCTGCATGCGTTAAAAAGATCTGTTTCTATTTCTTCATGAACTGATGTATCTGTCTTCAAATATGTTTTTGTGTAGTTGAGAAGGCCAAGTTCTACTACATTGCTGGATTCTTCCTCACGGTGTCTCCCGAATCCATTCAGTTGGTATCTGAGCACGCTGCTGCTAACAACAAGGTACACTACATTTGATCCTACATTCCATTAGACCCTGTTTCACCAGACTCGTTTACTTGTATTAACATCCTCGACACTAATCTTTCAGGTGTTCACAATGAACCTCTCTGCTCCATTCATCTGTGAATTCTTCAAAGATGCGCAGGAGAAGTTCTTGCCGTAAGAAATACCTAATCATTTGTTATGATATTAAAGATTTTATGATTGCGTAAATGTACTTAAAAGCACCCTGCATTGCTCGGACAGGTACATGGACTTTGTTTTTGGCAATGAGACAGAGGCAAGAACCTTCTCCAAGGTTCATGGCTGGGAGGTACTATTTCTCTTACACGACTAAACTTCAACAAGCTGCTTCTGTTTTCTATTACAGAAATAATAAAACTTAACCTGTTTACATGTTTATATATATATATAGACCGAAGATGTGGAACAAATAGCTATCAAGATCTCACAGCTACCCAAGGCCACAGGAACATACAAGAGGACCACCGTGATTACACAGGGCGCAGACCCAGTGGTTGTTGCTGAAGATGGAAAGGTCACGAAATACCCTGTGATCCCTCTCTCAAAGGAGAAGCTTGTTGACACCAACGGTGCAGGTACTCATTTAATAGCCAAACCTCCAACATTCAACTATAGGCTTAGTGATATGACCATATAATAAGCGCATCCTTGTCATTTCAAGCAACTTAACCGTTGTCTGTTGACATATCTCTGGCAGGTGATGCATTTGTGGGAGGATTCATGTCACAGTTGGTGAAAGGGAAATCGATTGAGGAGTGCGTGAAGGCCGGATGCTACGCGTCTAACGTGGTGATCCAAAGATCTGGCTGCACTTACCCTGAGAAGCCCGACTTCAACTAAATTATATACTGAGCCATCCTCAGTTTTGTGATATCTTCCAAATAAAAACAAGTATCTTTGATTCAACAATCTCTCAACGAGTGTTTTTTTTTTTTTTTGGCTTTTGTTTTTATTTACCATAATCATTGATACTTTAATATCATTCGGTTGAGAAAAATTATATCTTGCTCCGTAATATGAAGTATATGATATGTTGATGCAACGCAATCAATAAGGGCTTATATCAGCTAAAAATGGTTCGTATTACAAATCTCTTCATTAGCTCTACATAGATCTCAAGAGGACCCGTGTTACATTAGCCGAAAAACTAAATCTTTACTCGAATTAGAGACTCATCAAGATCAAGACTCAAGACTAGCGGGGAGAAACGCAACGGAGGACCTCGAGGAAGACAGTTTCGTCGCAAAGGATACAGAGCTTAGAGTCTCCTGAAGTGAAGTCATCGTAAGCTTGGTCTTTCGATTGATCAAGCAAAGCCCTGATGGTGGGATCGTGAAGCAACGTGATTTTGATCACGAACCTCTTGTAACTCTCCTCTTCTTTGCCTACGTACACCACTAGGTGTCCCTTTGGTACGTCATGTGGTATATGAAGGTTCTCGGTCGAAGCACGACGTTTGGCTACTCTGCTAGACATTTGCTTCCATGCCTTTGTGATCAGCTTGCTCTTCTTCATCATGGTTATGATTTATGAGAGAGAAGAGAGATATAGAGGGAGAGAGATGGACGTTTTCTTAGGAGGTTAGTGCGAGATGAAATGTATAGAGGTACTAGTTTCGTACGTTGTATATATACACACAAAGTCATAAACGTAGGTCCACTATATGTGTGTATTGTTAATGATTTGTTTTGGACCATGTCGTCTTCTTTTGCAATAATACATGATCTACATGATTAGTTATTATGAAAACTATATGAATGTTCCATTCCGTATACTTTACTACCATGAAAAAAATATATAAATATTCATATGATATTTACTAAAAAACCTATAATATGTGTCATTCGTTTGTCAACTACGGCCATGCTGTACTTTGACATACGAGATCGTACGAACATGCATCTTCCCTAATTTATTAGTTTTGTAATCTTTTAATTTCTCATGAAAACAAACAATCTCTATCGGCATGGCTCGCATTGGCACTCAACTATTGGGCAACTAAAAATAATACTAATATATAACCCCTTCTTTAATAAAGAAAACCGTAAAAAATAGTAAAGTATTTGTGTGTTTGCCCATATATACATAAAAGTACATGCTGTACACGCATCTCCATTTATTATGATAAAATACACACAGGAGCCCATGTACCACTTATTAATGTAATCCTTTGTTGCACAAAAAAACACACAGGAGACCGTAAATGCTGTACAGTGTACACGCATCTCCATTCAGCCACAAGTATGCTAAGTGGTAGAATCACTTTAATTAGGTTATTCTTCATTTTTATTCTTATATTCAAATCCAGTTTATCAACTTACGATTTTAGTACCACTTTGATTGAAAGTGAAACAATAAGGCTATCAATCCCAATCAGATGCAAACAGTACACATGTATTCATTGGTAATGTAAGAAATAGCGTAATCTAATATATGAATGATGATGTAGACTACCCTATGCATTCTCAGCTGATTTTTGAGTTGGAAGTTTATACCCACATATCAAGTAATTCATATAGCTTTGTGTAGTTTTTATGTAGGAAACCTTTATCAAAATATTAAACAAATAACTAAAACTTATGGAGGAACATTTCTGTTTCTGATTAAAAGGAGATATGCATTATTTTTGAAGCTGTGAAAATAAGGGTCCTTACGGTTTGATTAAATGTAGGAGGAAGATGAGATCTAAAAGACATGAGAAATGGGATAAGACTCTTGGACATAGTGCATCGATATGTTACCCGCGTTCTTAAAGTTGTTCATGTAATCATCGATATCCAAAATGAAGAATTCTAAGCATTTTTAAATTCAAAATTTGAGACAAGGTGTATGCATGAATTCGTTATATGTGTATAACTTGAAGGTAAATTGGTTGTGTTATATAAATCGAATGGCCGATTTGTTTTGCTGGATTTCACCATTGTGATGTGTCACTGGCGATTACCAAAATAAAATACTGCTAAAATATAATCAAATTATTAAACTAATTAATATGTATCTTATCCGAACCGATTTGTAATGCTGGAATTAACCATCGTGATGTGTCACTGGTGATTACCAAAATCTTAACATACACCTATAGTATTTTATAAATCATGGTATCACGCGTAAGCATGTTCAATAGTGGTTAAAGGCTGTCAACCATGAACCATTATTATATATTATTGGTGGTTGACCATATGTTTTGTGTTAATATACGGTGGATGCCTAACATAATTTGCATAACCGTGAGATGTTTTACGGAGAAAATTGTTAACATACTCAGAATTGCATACATGTAATCTGTACATGCTTTGTTAGTAGTACGTATCGAGTATCGTGTAGCCGAAGTGTCTCCTTCCGAAACTTTAACAAAGAAAATTAACAAATACGTGTATCCTTGTCATGCATGCATGCAGGAAGATTCCCGTAAATAAATGGCGTTAATTAAAATTTGAATTCGAAATACTTGTTCACAAATGCAAATTGTCTGATCTTTGAAGGAATGATAGGTATCTTTATCTATGATACTCTAGATGTAACTGATGAGAAGTACTGGCTAAATTATTAAAAATTTCTACGACTTAATTTTAATATGATACTCTAGATGTAACTGATGAGAAGTACTGGCTACATTATTAAACATTTCTACGACTTAATTTTAATATGATACTCTAGATGTAAATCTTGAGATTTAACTTTTCATCGACTTAAGTACATATCTACGTATTATTTGAGTATAACTAAATTGCTACTAGAATATTAATTTTCTTAAGGGGTGGCATCCATTTTTTTCTTCTTATTTATTGTGTTTTGTTTTGTGTTGGATATTCTGATGGACAGGCCGGTGATTCATCCCATTGCTTAATTCTGCTTCTCTCTTTAAGGAAAGGAGAGACCATTACTAACCTTTCGATCAGAATAGATTCATTCATAGCCGTTCAACATATGACTTCCTGATATTCCGTGTGGAATTAACTGCAATCAGGAACGTAACTTCCAAATTAAGTTTCTCGTGACGAAGGTTCATTGTGGTTAAATCTCACGTCGTCCTCCGGACATATATTTATGAGGAGATAAGTGATGGGCTTAGACTACATTTTAGTTAATATCTAATGCGATTTGATGAAGATATCAAAACATTGTAGGATGAAAAAAGCTTTAAAAAAAAAAACGTGCATGCTTCCTGCTTTCGCATTGGAATGTGATTATGTTATACTGCATGAAGCATGCCTATTCACTTACACTCTTGACCCATCTTGAGCCCAAATAAATGGTTCTTGACTTCGTGTGCGAACTATGTCACCTCGACTCTTTCGGTTTCAAATATGTATTTTCTTTTTATGCAGCACGTACGGTGTGCTAATACAGCAGTATAATACGTTCATCATTCGCACTGGCATATCCCTTGTTCATACCCAATTCAGGAAAAACGAACATGTGCTCGATTTATGACAAAAGACGCATTAAACTTTTGAAGTGTGATGAATACAACTTTATTTTGTGTGCTTAGTTGCACAGTTCTCTCCCATATAAGATGAGACACATGAATGATAAAACATTTACTCACCTTTTTTCATATTAAAAAGATGCAAATGGAATTCATTGGTCTGATCATTGTCAAGAAACAATAAATCCAAGCTCCATGTTGTATATTTACGTACGGAATATATATATATATATATATATATATATATATATATATATATATATATATTCCACAAATTTAGTTTTAAAACCAAGAGATCAAAAGAGAGAATTTAAATACAGTATTTTAGTTTTTTCTTTGTATATTAAAATTGATGTTCTAACTTTAATTAATACGTTTTGTTTTAAAAATAAAATATAAATTAAAATCTAAAATTAACAAAAAATAAAGTATGTATTTTATTTTTATTAATAATAAGTGTGTATATATCTTAAAAGTTAAAACAACAAAAAAAGAAAAAACAAGTCGTGTGCTTTTGCAGTCAAGAACGTTGACTTCTTCCTCCCCTCTCCTAGTCGTCGTCTTTTCTTCTTCTTCTTCTTCCAACTTTTATTTCCGAATTCATATCAAAAGACCCTTTCATATAGATTTTTCTTTCAGTTCCTCAATCCAGTTTTGTAATCTAACTCCTTCGCTTCGCTATCCTGAGAAAAAAATTGTTTATGTACTCAAAAGATCTCAAAGGTGAGCTTAGGTTTCGTTTGCTAAATAAATTTTGGGGCTTTTTCTTCAATCTCCGATCTTTGTACTATTCATAGGGTTTCCCTGTGCTGTTTGCTGATCAGTTTGATTCAATAGATCAAATCAGGAATGAATCCAACTAAGTAACTAGTTCATTTGATTACTTTACTTCTTGTCTTTGTTTTGGTTTCAGTGGAGAAGCCACGTGGGTGTTTTCCTCTCCTCGGGAGAATGAAGAAGTGCTTCTTATTCGCCCCTCGGGGAGACAACAAGAGAGACGAACAGAGAAGCCCTAAACCTCTCTCACCCCTCTCCGACCACCGTTCTGGCTTCACCAATAACGGTTCTACTAACGGCTCTGGAACCAGCATGGTTTCATCATCCACTGGGAGGACCTCCTTGCCCGTTAGAGAAAACAACCTCAGAGAGTTCACCATCGCCGATCTCAAATCCGCCACCAAGAACTTCAGCCGCTCCGTTATGATAGGCGAAGGCGGGTTCGGCTGCGTCTACTGGGGAACCATCAAGAGCTCGCAAGACCCTTCCAAGAAAATCGAAGTCGCGGTGAAACAGCTCGGCAAGAGAGGGCTGCAGGGTCATAAGGAGTGGGTGACGGAAGTGAACTTTCTTGGGGTGGTGGAGCATCCAAACTTGGTGAAGCTCTTGGGTCATTGCGCAGAAGACGACGAACGTGGGATCCAGAGGCTTTTGGTTTATGAATACATGCCAAACCAAAGCGTCGAGTTTCATTTAGCTCCTCGTTCGCCGACTGTGCTTACTTGGGACCTCAGGTTGAGAATAGCGCAAGACGCCGCTCGGGGTTTAACATACCTCCACGAAGAAATGGACTTCCAAGTAAGGAACATGAATTCTTTTTTTTTTTTTTTTTGTTGTCATCAACATAAACAGACTCTCATTACCACTCAATATAATTTTGTAGATAATATTTCGAGATTTCAAGTCCTCCAACATTCTACTAGACGAGGATTGGAAAGCAAAGCTTTCGGATTTCGGGTTGGCTCGGTTAGGTCCTGAACCAGGATCAACTCATGTCTCTACTGGTGTAAGTCTTTTGTACATTTCACACTTCATTTGGTTTGATACAAAATCATTAAGTTGTTTATGGGGGTTTAACAGGTGGTAGGAACAATGGGCTACGCAGCTCCAGAATACATCCAGACAGGTCGTCTGACATCGAAAAGCGACGTGTGGGGTTACGGAGTTTTCATCTACGAGCTCATTACAGGAAGGAGGCCACTAGACAAGAACAGGCCTAAAGGAGAGCAGAAGCTTCTTGAATGGGTGAGACCTTACTTAAGCGACACAAAGAAGTTTAGGCTCATTATAGACCCGAGGCTTGAAGGCAAATACTTGATCAAACCGGTTCAGAGACTAGCTGTCGTAGCCAACCTCTGCCTTGCTAGGAACCCAAAGGCACGTCCGAAGATGAGTGAGGTGTTGGAGATGGTGACGAAGATTGTGGAAACTTCTTCGCCTAGGAGTGGTGGCAAGAAGCAGCTGCTTCCACTCAGGAGTCTATCTAGAGATGAGGAAGAGAAGAATAAGAAGTTTGTTGTTGATGGTGGAGAAGGTGGTTGGTTGGAAAAGTTATGGAACCCAAAGAATGTGAGAGCTTGTTGATTAGGATACAAGTACACACTACTACAGCCTTTGCTTATCTTCTGTAATTCAACAAATTCAAATATTTTTTATTTCTGGTTTGTTAATTTTATATTTGTAACTTAAAAGTGGTTGTGCTGTTTCCATAATGAGCATATAATAAACAAATTAATGTATTCCACAATTATAATACTAAGTTGTTCCTAGTCAATCCATTAATAGAAAAAAATATATAGCGTATTTTTATGTTTTCTAAAAAATAATAAAAGAATGTCTTTGCTTGTTGCTTATTTGTTTTAAATATGTTTTCCTTGTAAATTTTAAACTATTTTAGGAAAAATAAAATTTGTCAAAGAATTTTGTTTGAAGGAGTTTTATATTACTATTGATAATGGGAACTTATGTGTAGTCATAATGTGTAGAAACAAATAAAATAAGAACTTGCGTGTGTTTATTTGCATTATGTTATGTTATGGATTTAATATTTTTTTTTTGTTAAAGTTTTTAGGAGATTTTTTTTTTTTTTTTGAAACACATGAGAATACGGAGACAACGAAGGCTCTAAACCTCTTTGACCATCATCATATGTTAGTTTAGGATGCAACTATGCATTAAAATAATATGGTTATATTTTTAAAATTTTTCAAAATCTATGTATAAATCCATACGAAATATTGAGTTTTACGTTAAACGCTCTATATACTGAAGCCTAAGCTTTTTTAGTGTTGTTTTAAAATTTCTAACCAGATTCTACATTTGTAATAACGTATGTTAAACTTTGTTTCATGGTATATGAGAATCTTTATAAATTTTTTATCAATTAATTTAGTAAAACTTCATAATACTTCCTAAATAAGTGGAATAACCACTATAAAATCACAATTTCTGTAAAAACGGAGACAACAAAGGCTCCAAAACTCTTCGAACATCATCATATATTAGTTCAGGATGCAACAATGCATTAAAACAATACTGTCAACTTTTTTGATTTTTTTTCAAAATCTATGTGTTAACCCCTACGAAAATATTGAGTTTTTGGTAAATGTTTTTTTATATACTGAAGCCTATATTCTTTAGCGTTGTTTTAAAATTTGTAACCACTTTCTAAATTTGTATTAATGTTATTTAAACTCTCTTTCATAGTACATGGGCATCTTTCTAATTTTATATCAATTAATTTTGTAAAACTTCATGTAATCTCTATATTAGTGGACTCACCATTATAAACCCGTTATTTTCTAGAAAAACATAGACAACAAATGATCCAAGCCTCTTTGACCATCATCATATGTTAGTTTAGGATGCAACTATCCATTAAAACAATATGAATATATTTTTGATTTTTTTCAAAATCTATGTATAAACCCATACGAAATATTGAGTTTTATGTTAAACGCTCTATATACTGAAGCCTAAACTTTTTAGTGTTGTTTTAAAATTTCTAACCACATTCTACATTTGTATTAATGTATGTTAAACTCTCTTTCATGGTATATGAAAATTGTTATAACTTTTTTTATCAATTAATTTAATAAAACTTCATAATACTTCCTAAATAGGTGGAATAACCACTATAGAATTGCTATTTTCTTGAAAAACGGAGACAACAAAGGCTCGAAACCTCTTTGAACATCATAATATATTAGTGAAAGATGCAACTATGCATTAAAACAATATTGTCAAATTTTTTGAAATTTTCTCAAAATCTATATGTTAACCCCCTACGAAAATATTGAGTTTTTGGTAAATGCTTTATATACTGAAGCCTATAATCTTTAGCGCTACTTTAAATTTTTTAACCACATTCTAAATTTGTATTAATTTTATTTAAACTCTTTTTCATGGTACAAGGACATCTTTCTAATTTTATATTAATTTTGTAAAACTTCATGTAATTCCTAAATTGGTGGAATAACCATTATAAAATCGTTATTTTCTAGAGAAACATAAACAACAAATGTTTCAAGCCTCTTTGACCATCATCATATGTTAGTTTAAGATGCAACTATGGATTAAAACAATATTGTTATATTTTTGATTTTTTTTCAAAATCTATGTATAAACCCTTACGAAATATTGAGTTTTACTTTAAACACTCTACATACTAAAGCCTACTAAAGCCTAAACTTATTTAGTGTTGTTTTAAAATTTCTAACCACATTCTAAATTTGTATTTATGTATGTTAAACTCTCTTTCATGGTATATAGGAATCTTTATAAATTTATCAGTTAATTTATTAAAACTTCATAATACTCCCTAAATAGGTGGAATAACCACTATATAATCACTATTTTCTTGAAAAACGGAGACAACAAAGGCCCCAAGCCTCTTTGAACATCATCATATATTAGTGCAGGATGCAACTATGCATTAAAACAATATTGTCAAATTTTTTGAAATTTTCTCAAAATCTATGTGTTTAATCCTCTACGAAAATATTGAGTTTTTGGTAAATGCTTTATATACTGAAACATAAAATCTTTAGCGATATTTTAAAATTTGTAACCACATTCTAAATTTGTATTAAGGTACATGGACATCTTTCTAATTTTATATCAATTAATTTTGTAAAACTTCATGTAATCCCTAAATTAGTGGACTAACCATTATAAAATCTTTATTTTCTAGAGAAACATAAACAAAAAAGGTTTCAAGCCTCTTCGACCATCATCATATGTTACTGTAGGATGCAACTATGCATTAAAAATATTGTTATATTTTTGAATCTTTTTCAAAATCTATGTATAAACCCATACGAAATATTGAGTTTTACGTTAAGCGCTCTATATACTGAAGCCTAAACTTTTTAGAGTTGTTTTAAAATTTCTAACCACATTCTACATTTGTATTAATGTATGTTAAACTCTATTTCAAGGTATATGGAAATCTTTATAATTTTTTTTATCAATTAATTTAGTAAAACTTCATAATACTCTCTAAATAAGTGGAAAAATCACTATAAAATAGTTATTTTCTTGAAAAACGGAGACAATAAAGGCTCCAAGACTCTTTGAACATCATCATATAATAGTGCAGAATGCAACTAAGCATTGAAACAATATTGTCAAAATTTTTGAAATTTTCTCAAACTCTATGCGTTAACCCCTACGAAAATATTGAGTTTTTGGTAAATGCTTTATATACTGAAACCTATAATCTTTAGCGTTATTTTAAAATTTGTATCCACATTATAAATTTGTATTAAGGTTATTTAAACTCTCTTTCATTATACACGGGCATCTTTTTAATTTTATATCAATTAATTTTCTAAAACTTCATGTAATCCCTAAATTAGTGGAATAACCATTATAAAATCGTTATTTTCTGGAGAAACATAGACAACAAAGGTTCCAAGCCTCTTTGACTATCATCATATGTTATTTTAGGATACAACTATGCATTAAAACAATATAGTTATGTTTTCGATTTTTTTTCAAAATCTATACGAAATATTGAGTTTTACGTTAAACGCTCTACATACTGAATCTTAAACTTTTTTAGTGTTGTTTTAAAATTTCTAACCACATTCTACATTTGTATTAATGTATGTTAAACCCTCTTTCATGGTATATGGGAATCTTTATAAATTTGTTATCAATTAATTTAGTAAAACTTCATAATACTCGACAACAAAAGTTTCAAGCCTCTTTGACCATCATCATATGTTAGTTTAGGATGCAACTATGCATTAAAACAATATTTTTATATTTTTAAATTTTTTTCAAAATCTATGTATAAACCCATACGAAATATTGAGTTTTACGTTAAGCACTCTATATACTGAAGCCTAAAATTTTTAGTGTTGTTTTAAAATTTCTAACCACATTCTACATTTGTATTAATGTATGTTAAACTCTTTTTCATGGTATATGAGAATCTTTATAGTTTTTTATCAATTAATTTAGTAAAATTTCATAATACTCTCTAAATAAGTGGAATAACCACTATAGAATTGTTATTTTCTTGAAAACCGGAGACAACAAAGACTGCAAGACTCTTTAAACATCATCATATATTAGTGCAGAATGCAACTATGCATTAAAACAGTATTGTCAAAAAATTTGAAATTTTCTCAAAGTCTATGCGTTAAACCTTACGAAAATATTGTGTTTTTGGTAAATGCTTTATATATTGAAGCCTATAATCTTTAGCGTTATTTTAAAATTTGTAACCACATTAAAAATTTGTATTAAGGTTATTTAAACTCTATTTCATGGTACATGGGCATATTTATAATTTTATATCAATTAATTTTGTAAAACTTCATGTAATCTCTAAATTAGTGGACTATCCATTATAAAATCGCTATTTTCTAAAGAAACATAGACAACAAAAGTTTCAAGCCTCTTTGACCATCATCATATGTTAGTTTAGGATGCAACTATGCATTAAAACAATATAGTTATATTTTTGATTTTTTTCAAAATCTATGTATAAACCCATACGAAATATTGAGTTTTACGTTAAGCACTCTATATACTGAAGCCTAAAATTTTTAGTGTTGTTTTAAAATTTCTAACCACATTCTATATTTTTGTATTAATTTATGTTAAACTCTCTTTCAGGGTATATGAAAATCGTTATAACTTTTTTTTATCAATTAATTTTGTAAAACTTCATAATACTTCCTAAATAGGTGGAATAACCACTATAGAATTGCTATTTTCTTGAAAAACGGAGACAACAAAGGCTCCAAACCTCTTTGAACATCATAATATGTTAGTGAAGGATGTAACTAAGCATTAAAACAATTTTGTCAATTTTTTTGAAAATTTTCTCAAAATCTATGTGTTAACCCCCTACGAAAAATTGAGTTTTCTTGTAAATGCTTTATAAACTCAAGCCTATAATCTTTGACGTTATTTTAAAATTTGTAGCCACATTCTAAATTTGTATTAAGGTTATTTAAACTATCTTTCATGGTACATGGGTATTTTTCTAATTTTATATAAATTGATTTTGTAATACTTCATGTAATCTCTAAATTAGTGGACTAACCATTATAAAATCGTTATTTTTTAGAGAAAAATAGACAACAAAGGTTCCAAGCCTATTTGACCATCATCATATGTTAGTTAAGGATGCAACTATGCATTAAAACAATATAGTTATATTTTTGATTTTTTTTCAAAATCTATACGAAATATTGAGTTTTACGTTAAACGCTCTATATACTGAAGCCTAAAGTTTTTAGTTTTGTTTTAAAATTTCTAACCACATTCTATATTTTTGTATTAATTTATGTTAAACTCTCTTTCAGGGTATATGAACTTCTTTCATGGTATATGAGAATCTTTTTAAATTTGTTATCAATTAATTTAGTAAAACTTCATAATACTCTCTAAATAGGTGTAAGAACCACTATATAATCACTATTTTCTTGAAAAACGGAGACACCAAAGGCTCCAAACCTCTTTGAACACCATCATATATTAGTGCATGATGCAACTATGCATTAAAACAATATTGTCAAAATTTTTAATTTTTTGAAATTTTCTCAAAATCTATGTGTAACCCTCAAGCATCCCCTACGAAAATATTCAGTCTTTGGTAAATGGTTTATATACTGAAGCATATAATTTTTAGCGATATTTTGAAGTTTGTAACCATATTCTAAATTCTTATTAAGGTTATTTAAACACTCTTTCAAGGTACATGGGCATCTTTCTAATTTTATATGAATTAATTTTGTAAAACTTCATGTAATCCATAAATTAGTGGACTAACCATTATAAAATCGTTATTTTCTAGAAAAACATAGACAACAAAAGTTTTAAGCCTCTTTGACCATCATCATATGTTAGTTTATGATGCAACTATGCATTAAAACAATATTTTTATATTTTTAAATTTTTTTCAAAATCTATGTATAAACCCGTACGTAATATTGAGTTTTACGTTAAGCGCTCTATATACTGAAGCCTAAACTTTTTAGTGTTGTTTTAAAATTTCTAACCATATTCTACATTTGTATTAATGTATGTTAAAC
>NC_027756.1:53952376-53953523 GCF_000695525.1 Brassica oleracea var. oleracea | reverse complement strand
CAAACCTCTTTGAACATCAGAATATGTTAGTGAATGATGCAACTAAGCATTAAAACAATATTGTCTATTTTTTTGAAAATTTTCTCAAAATCTATATGTTCACCCCTACGAAAAATTGAGTTTTTTGTAAATGCTTTATAAACTCAAGCCTATAATATTTGGCCTTATTTTAAAATTTGTAACCACATTCTAAATTTTTATTAAGGTTATTTAGACTATCTTTCACGGTACATGAGTATCTTTCTAATTTTATATAAATTAATTTTGTAATACTTCATGTAATCTCTAAATTTTTGGACTAACCATTATAAAATCGTTATTTTCTAAAGAAAAATAGACAACAAAGGTTCCAGCAAGCATCCCGTACGAAAATATTCAGTCTTTGGTAAATGGTTTATATACTGAAGCATATAATTTTTAGCGATATTTTGAAGTTTGTAACCATATTCTAAATTTTTATTAAGGTTATTTAAACACTTTTTCAAGGTACATGGACATCTTTCTAAATTTATATGAATTAATTTTGTAAAACTTCATGTAATCCATAAATTAGTGGACTAACCATTATAAAATCGTTATTTTCTAGAAAAACATAGACAACAAAAGTTTTAAGCCTCTTTGACCATCATCATATGTTAGTTTAGGATGCAACAATCCATTAACCAATATTGTTTATTTTTATATTTTTTTCAAAATCTATGTATAAACCCGTAAGAAATATTGAGTTTTACGTTAAGCGCTCTATATACTGAAGCCTAAACTTTAGAAATTTATAATGATATTCTAAACTTCTATTAACGTATGTTAACTCTCTTTTATGGTATATGAGAATCATTATAATTTTTTTATCAATTAATTTAGTAATACTTTATAATACTCCTTAAATCGATAGAATAACAACTATAAAATCACTATTTTCTTAAAAATCGGAGACAACAAAAGCTTCAAACCTCTTTAAACATCATCATATGTTAGTCCAGGATGCAAATATGAAACTATGTATTAAAACAATATTGTCAAAAAATTTGAAATTTTCTCAAAGTCTATGCGTTAAACCTTACGAAAATATTGAGTTTTTGATAAATGCTTTATATACTGAAGCCTTATAATCTTTAGCGTTATTTTAAAATTTGTAACCACATTCTAA
>NC_027756.1:53946495-53948791 GCF_000695525.1 Brassica oleracea var. oleracea | reverse complement strand
AATTAATTTAGTAAAACTTCATAATACTCATTAAATTGGTGGACTAACCACTATAAAATCGCTATTCTCTAGAAAAACGTAGACAACGAAGGTTCAAAACCTCTTTGACCTTCTTCATATGTTAGTGAAGGATGCAGCTATGCATTAAAACAGAAATTTCATTTTTTTGAAAATTTTCTCAAAATCTATGTGTTAACCCCCCCCCACAAAAATATTGAGTTTTTCGGTAAATATTCTATATACTAAAGCCTATGATATTTAGTTGTGTTTTGAAATTTCTAAACACATTCTAAATTTTTCTTAATGTATATTAAACTCTCTTTCATGGTAAATAGGCATCGTTTTAATTTTTTGTCAATTAATTTAGTAAAACTTCATAATACTCATTAAATTGGTGGACTAACCACTATAAAATCGCTATTCTCTAGAAAAACGTAGACAACGAAGGTTCAAAACCTCTTTGACCTTCTTCATATGTTAGTGAAGGATGCAGCTATGCATTAAAACAGAAATTTAATTTTTTTGAAAATTTTCTCAAAATCTATGTGTTTAACCCCAACGAAAAATTGAGTTTTTTGTAAATGCTTTATAAACTCAAGCCTATAATCTTTGGCCTTATTTTAAAATTTGTAACCACATTCTAAATTTTTATTAAGGTTATTTAAATTATCTTTCACGGTACATGGGTATCTTTCTAATTTTATATAAATTAATTTTGTAATACTTCATAATACTCCCTAAATTGGTTGATTAACCACTATAAAATCGCTATTCTCTAGAAAAAACAGAGACAACAAATGTTTCAAACTTTGACATTCATCATATGTTAATAAATGATGCAACTATGCATTAAAACAATATAGTTATATTTTTGAATTTTTTTCAAAATCTATACGAAATATTGAGTTTTACGTTAAACGCTCTACATACTGAAGCTTAAACTTTTTTAGTGTTTTCTTAATATTTCTAACCACATTCTACATTTGTATTAATGTATGTTAAACTCTCTTTCATGGTATATTGGAATCTTTATAAATTTGATATCAATTAATTTAGTAAAACTTCATAATACTCTCTAAATAGGTGTAATAACCACTATATAATCACTATTTTCTAGAAAAACGGAGACACCAAAGGCTCCAAACCTCTTTGAACACCATCATATATTAGTGCAGGATGCAACTATGCATTAAAACAATATTGTCAAATTTTTTAATTTTTTGAAATTTTCTCAAAATCTATGTGTTAACCATGAAGCATCTCTTACGAAAATATTCAGTCTTTGGTAAATGGTTTATATACTGAAGCATATAATCTTTAGCGATATTATGAAATTTGTAACCACATTCTAAATTTGTATTAAGGTTATTTAAACTCTCTTTCAAGGTACATGGGCATCTTTCTAATTTTATATCAATTAATTTTGTAAAACTTCATGTAATCTATAAATTAGTGGACTAACTATTATAAAATCGTCATTTTTTAGAGAAACATAGACAACAAAGGTTTCAAGCCTCTTTGACCATCATCGTATGTTAGTTTAGGATGCAAATATGCATTAAAACATATTATTATATTTTTGAATTTTTTTCAAAATCTATGTATAAACCCATACGAAATATTGAGTTTTACGTTAAGCGCTCCATATACTGAAACCTAAACTTTTTAGTGTTGTTTTAAAATTTCAACCCACATTCTTCATTTGTATTAATGTATGTTAAACTATTTTTCATGGTATATGATAATCTTTCTAGTTTTTTATCAATTAATTTAGTAAAACATCATAATACTCTCTAAATAAGTGGAATAACCACTATAGAATTGTTATTTTTTTGAAAAACGTAGACAACAAAGACTGCAAGACTCTTTGAACATCATCATATATTAGTGCAGAATGCAACTATGCATTAAAACAATATTGTCAAAAAATTTGAAATTTTTCAAAGTCTATGTGTTAACCACCCCCTACGAAAATATTGAGTTTTTGGTAAATGCTTTATATACTGAAGCCTATAATCTTTAGCGTTATTTTAAAATTTGTAACCACATTCTACATTTGTATTAATGTTTGTTAAACTCTTTTTCATGGTATATGAGAATCTTTATAGTTTTTTATCAATTAATTTAGTAAAACTTCGTAATAGTCTCTAAATAAGTGGAATAACCTCTATAGAATTATTATTTTCTTGAAAAACGGAGATAACAAAGGCTGCAAGACTCTTTGAACATCATCATATATTAATGCAGAGTGCAACTATACATTAAAACAATATTGTCAAAAAATTTGAAATTTTCT
>NC_027756.1:53945362-53946395 GCF_000695525.1 Brassica oleracea var. oleracea | reverse complement strand
CTTGAAAAACAGAGACAACAAAGGTTCCAAACCTCTTTGAACATCATAATATGTTAGTGAAGAATGCAACTAAGCATTAAAACAATATTGGCATTTTTTTAAAAAAATTTCTCAAAATCTATGTGTTATAAACCCCTACGAAAAATTGAGTTTTTTTGGTAAATGCTTTATAAACTCAAGCCTATAATCTTTGGCGTTATTTTAAAATTTGTAACCACATTATAAATTTGTATTAAGGTTATTTAAACTATCTTTCATGGTACATGGGTATCTTTCTAATTTTATATAAATTGATTTTGTAATACTTCATGTAATCTCTAAATTAGTGGACTAACCATTATAAAATCGTTATTTTCTGGAGAAAAATAGACAAAAAAGGTTCCAAGCCTATTTGACCATCATCATATGTTAGTTAGGGATGCAACTATGCATTAAAACAATATAATTATATTTTTGAATATTTTTCAAAATCTATACGAAATAATTAGTTCTACGTTAAACGTTCTACATACTGAAGCTTAAACTTTTTTAGTGTTGTTTTAAAATTTCTAACCACATTCTACATTTGTATTAATGTATGTTAAACCCTATTTCATGGTATAAGGGAATCTCATTAATTGGTTATCGATTAATTTAGTAAAACTTCATAATACTCCCTAAATAGGTAAAATAACCACTATAGAATCGCTATTTTTTTGAAACCGAAGACAACAAATACTCCAAACCTCTTTGAACATCATCATATGTTAGTTCAGGATGCAACTATGCATTAAAACAATATTTTTTTAATTTTTTGAAATTTTCTCAAAATCTATGTGTTAACCCTGAAGCATCCCCTACGAAAATATTCAGTTTTTGGTAAATGCTTTATATACTGAAGCATATAATCTTTAGCGATATTTTGAAATATGTAACGACATTCTAAATTTGTATTAAGGTTATTTAAACTCTCTTTCATGGTACAGGGGCATCTTTCTAATATTATATCAATTAATTTTGTAAAACTTCATGTAATCCCTAAATTAGTGGACTA
>NC_027756.1:53939037-53945291 GCF_000695525.1 Brassica oleracea var. oleracea | reverse complement strand
ATGCAACTATGCATTAAAACAATATTGTTATATTTTTGAATTTGTTTCAAAATCTATTTATAAACCCGTACGAAATATTGAGTTTTACGTTAAGCGCACTATATACTAAGCCTAAGCTTTTTAGTGTTGTTTTAAAATTTCTAACCACATTATACATTTGTATTAATGTTTGTTAACCTCTTTTTCATGGTATATGAGAATCTTTATAATTTTTTTATCAATTAATTTAGTAAAACTTCATAATACTCTCTAAATAAATGGAATAACCACCATAGAATTGTTATTTTCTTGAAAAAGGAGACAACAAAGGCTTCAAGACTCTTTGCACATCATCATATATTAGTGCATAATGCAACTATGCATTAAAACAATATTGTCAAAAATTTTGAAATTTTTTCAAAGTCTATGTGTTAACTAACCCCTACAAAAATATTGAGTTTTTGGTACAAGCTTTATATACTGAAGGCTATAATCTTTAGCGTTATTTTAAAATTTGTAACCACATTCAAAATTTTTATTAAGGTTATTTAAACTCGATTTCATGGTACACGGGCATTTTTCTAATTTTATATCAATTAATTTTGTAAAACTTCAAGTAATCTCTAAATTAGTGGACTACCAATCATAAAATTGCTATTTTCTAGAGAAATATAGACATCAAAGGTTCCAAGCCTCTTTGACCATCATCATATGTTAATTTAGGATGCAACTATACATTAAAACAATATATTTATAATTTTTAATTTTTTCAAAATCTATGTATAAAACCCAACGAAATATTGAGTTTTAGGTTAAACGCTCTATATACTGAAGCCTAAACTTTTTAGTTTTGTTTTAAAATTTCTAACCATATTCTACATTTGTATTAATGTATGTTAAACTCTCTTTCAGGGTATATGGGAATCGTTATAACTTTTTTTATCAATTAATTTTGTAAAACTTCATGTAATCGAAAATTTTCTCAAAATCTATGTGTTAACCCCTACGAAAAATTGAGTTTTTTTGTAAATGCTGTTTAAACTCAAGCCTATAATCTTTGGCGTTATTTTAAGTATAAACCCATACGAAATATTGAGTTTTACGTTAAGCACTCTATATACTGAAACCTAAACTTTTTAGTATTGTTTTAAAATTTCAACCCACATTCTTCATTTGTATTAATGTATGTTAAACTCTTTTTCATGGTATATGATAATCTTTCTAGTTTTTTAACAATTAATTTAGTAAAACTACATAATACTCTCTAAATAAGTGGAATAACCACTATAGAATTGTTATTTTCTTGAAAAACGGAGACAACAAAGGCTGCAAGACTCTTTGAACATCATCATATATTAGTGCAGAATGCAACTATGCTTTAAAACAATATTGTCAAAAAAATGGAAATTTTTTCAAAGTCTATGTGTTAACCCCTACGAAAATATTGAGTTTTTGGTAAATGCTTTATATACTGAAACCTATATTCTTTAGCGTTATTTTAAAATTTGTAACCACATTCTAAATTTGTAACCACATTCTAAATTTGTATTAAAGTTATTTAAACTCTATTTCATGGTACATGGGCATCTTTATAATCTTATATCAATTAATTTTGTAAAACTTCATGTAATCTCTAATTTAGTGGACTACCCATTATAAAATCACTATTTTCTAGAGAAACATAGACAAAAAAGGTTCCAAGACTCTTTGACCATCATCATATGTTAGTTAAGGATGCAACTATGCATTAAAACAATATAGTAATATTTTTGAATTTTTTAAAAATCTATGTATAAAACCGTACGAAATATTGAGTTTTACGTTAAACGCTCTATATACTGAAGCCTAAACTTTTTAGTTTTGTTTTAAAATTTCTAACCACATTCTACATTTGTATTAATGTATGTTAAACTCTCTTTCATGGTATAAGGGAATCTCATTAATTGGTTATCAATTAATTTAGTAAAACTTCATAATACTCCCTAAATAGGTAAAATAACCACTATATAATCCCTATTTTCTTGAAAAACGGAGACACCAAAGGCTCCAAACCTCTTTGAACACCATCATAAATTAGTGCAGGATGCAACTATGCATTAAAACAATATTGTTAAATTTTTTTAATTTTTGAAATTTTCTCAAAATCTATGTGTTAACCCTGAAGCATCCCCTACGAAAATATTCAGTTTTTGGTAAATGCTCTATATACTGAAACATATAATCTTTAGCGATATTTTGAAATTTGTAACGACATTATAAATTTGTATTAAGGTTATTTAAACTCTCTTTCATGGTACATGGGTATCTTTCTAATATTATATCAATTAATTTTGAAAAACTTTATGTAATCTCTAAATTAGTGGACTAACCGTTATAAAATCGTTATTTTCTAGAGAAACATAGACAATCAAGGTTTCAAGCCTCTTTGACCATCATCATATGTTTGTTTATGATGCAACTATGCATTAAAACATTATTGTTATATTTTTGAATTTGTTTCAAAATCTATTTATAAACCCATACGAAATATTGAGTTTTACGTTATTATATACTGAAGCCTAAGCTTTTTAGTGTTGTTTTAAAATTTCTAATCACATTATTCATTTGTATTAATGTTTGTTAAAATCTTTTTCATGGTATATGAGAATCTTTATAATTTTTTTATCAATTAATTTAGTAAAACTTCATAATACTCTCTAAATAAATGGAATAACCACCATAGAATTGTTATTTTCTTGAAAAAGGAGACAACAAAGGCTTCAAGACTCTTTGCACATCATCATATATTAGTGCATAATGCAACTATGCATTAAAACAATATTGTCAAAAAAATTAAAAAAATTTCAAAGTCTATGTGTTAACCCCCTACGAAAATATTGAGTTTTTGGTAATTGCTTTATATACTGAAGCCTATAATCTTTACCGTTATATTAAAATTAGTAACCACATTCAAAATTTTTAGTAAGGTTATTTAAACTTTATTTCATGGTACACGGGCATTTTTCTAATTTTATATCAATTAATTTTGTAAAACTTCATGTAATCTCTAAATTAGTGGACTACCCATCATAAAATCGCTATTTTCTAGAGAAATATATACAACAAAGGTTCCAAGCCTCTTTGACCATCATCATATCATATGTTAGTTTAGGATGCAATTATGCATTAAAACAATATATTTATATTTTTTAATTTTTTCAAAATCTATGTATAAAACACAACGAAATATTGAGTTTTACGTTAAACGCTATATATACTGAAGCCAAAACTTTTTAGTGTTGTTTTAAAATTTCTAACCACATTCTACATTTGTATTAATGTATGTTAAACTCTCTTTCATGGTATAAGGGAATCTTTATAATTTTTCGTTCAATTAATTTAGTAACACTTCATAATACTTCCTAAATAGGTGGAATAACCACTATAGAATCACTATTTTCTTGAAAAACGGAGACAACAAAGGCTTCAAACCGCTTTGAACATCATCATATATTAGTGCAGGATGCAATTATGCATTAAAACAATATTGTCAATTTTTTTGAAAATTTTCTCAAAATCTATGTGTCCCTACAAAAATATTGAGTTTTTTGTAAATGCTTTATATACTAAAGCCTAAAATCTTTTGCGTTATTTTAAAATTTGTAACCACATTTTAAATTTTTATTAAGGTTATTTTAACTATCTTTCAAGGTACATGGACATATTTCTAATTTTATATCAATTAATTTTGCAATACTTCATGTAACCTCTAAATTAGTGGACTAACCTTTATAAAATCATTATTTTCTAGAGAAAAATAGACAACAAAGGTTCCAAGCCTATTTGACCATCACATATGTTAGTTAAGGATGCAACTATGCATTAAAACAATATTTTTATATTTTTGAATTTTTTCAAAATCTATGTATAAACCCATACGAAATATTGAGTTTTACGTTGAGCGCTATATATACTGAAGCCTAAACTTTTTAGTGTTGTTTTAAAATTTCTAACCACATTCTACATTTGTATTAATTTATGTCAAATTCTCTTTCATGGTATATGATAATCGTTATAATTTTTTTATCAATTAATTTAGTAAAGCTTCATAATACTCTCTAAATAAGTGGAACAACCACTATAAAACTGCTATTTTCTTGAAAAACCGAGACAACAAAGGCTCCAAACCTCTTTAAACATCTTCATATATTAGTGCAGAATGCAACTATGCATTAAAACAATATTGTCATTTTTTTTGTAATTTTCTCAAAATCTATGTGTTAACCCTACGAAAATATTGAGTTTTTGGTAAATGCTTTATACATTGAAGCATATAATCTAGCGATATTTTAAAATTTGTAACCACATTCTAAATTTTTATTAAGGTTATTTAAAATCTCTTTCATGGTACACGGACATCTTTCTAATTTTATATCAATTAATTTTCTAAAACTTCATGTAATCCCTAAATCATTGGAATAACCTTTATAAAATCGTTATTTTCTAGAGAAACATAGACAACAAAGGTTTCAAGCCTCTTTGACCATCATCATATGTTAGTTTAGGATGCAACTATGCATTACAACAATATTGTTATATTTGTGATTTTTTTAAAAAATCTATGTATAATTCCATACAAAATATTGAGTTTTACGTTAAGCGCTCTATATACTGAAGCCTAAGCTTTTTAGTGTTGTTTTAAAATTACTAACCACATTCTACATTTGTATTAATGTATGTTAAACTCTTTTTCATGGTATACGGGAATCTTTATAAAAAAATTATCAATTAATTTAGTAAAACTTCATAATACTCTCTAAATAAGTGGAATAACCACTTTAGAACTGTTATTTTCTTGAAAAGCGGAAACAACAAAGGCTTCAAGACTCTTCGAACATCATCATATATTAGTGCAGAATGCAACTATGCATTAAAGCAATATTGTCAAAAAATTTGAAATTTTCTCAGTGTCTATGTGTTAACTCCCTACGAAAATATTGAGTTTTTGGTAAATACTTTATATACTAAATGAAGCCTATAATCTTTAGCGTTATTTTAAATTTTGTAACCACATTCTAAATTTGTATTAAGGTTATTTAAACTCTATTTCATGGTACACGGGCATCTTTCTAATTTTATATCAATTAATTTTGTAAAACTTCATGTAACCTCTAAATTAGTGGACTACCCATTATAAAATCGCTATTTTCTAGAGAAACATAGACAACAAAGGTTCCAAGCCTCTTTGACCATCATCATATGTTAGTTTAGGATGCAACTATGCATTAAAACAATATAGTTATATTTTTGAATTTTTTCCAAAATCTATGTATAAACCCAAATGAAAAGTTGAGTTTTACGTCGAGCGCTATATATACTGAAGCCTAAACTTTTTAGTGTTGTTTTAAAATTTCTAACCACATTCTACATTTGTATTAATGTATGTCAAATTCTCTTTCATGGTATATGAGAATCGTTATAATTTGTTTATCAATTAATTTAGTAAAGCTTCATAATCCTCTCTAAATCAGTGGAACAACCACTATAAAATTGCTATTTTCTTGAAAAACCGAGACAACAAAGGCTCCAAACCTCTTTGAACATCTTCATATATTAGTGCAGAATGCAACTATGCATTAAAACAATGTTGTCAATTTTTTTGTAATTTTCTCAAAATCTATGTGTTAACCCTACGAAAATATTGAGTTTTTGGTAAATGCTTTATACACTGAAGCATATAATCTAGCGATATTTTAAAATTTGTAACCACATTCTAAATTTTTATTATGGTTATTTTAAATCTCTTTCATGGTACACGGACATCTTTCTAATTTTATATCAATTAATTTTCTAAAACTTCATGTAATCCCTAAATCATTGGAATAACCTTTATAAAATCGTTATTTTCTAGAGAAACATAGACAACAAAGGTTTCAAGCCTCTTTGACCATCATCATATGTTAGTTTAGGATGCAACTATGCATTAAAACAATATTGTTATATTTTTGATTTTTTTTCAAAATCTATGTATAATTCCATACGAAATATTGAGTTTTACGTTAAGCGCTCTATATACTGAAGCCTAAGCTTTTTAGTGTTGTTTTAAAATTACTAACCACATTCTACATTTGTATTAATGTATGTCAAATTCTCTTTCATGGTATATGAGAATCGTTATAATTTGTTTATCAATTAATTTAGTAAAGCTTCATAATACTCTCTAAATAAGTGGAACAACCACTATAAAATTGCTATTTTCTTGAAAAACCGAGACAACAAAGGCTCCAAACCTCTTT
>NC_027756.1:53899195-53939027 GCF_000695525.1 Brassica oleracea var. oleracea | reverse complement strand
TTTTTTTGTAATTTTCTCAAAATCTATGTTAACTCCCTACGAAAATATTGAGTTTTTGGTAAATGCTTTATATACTGAAGCATATAATCTAGCGATATTTTAAAATTTGTAACCACATTCTAAATTTTTATTATGGTTATTTTAAATCTCTTTCATGGTACACGGACATCTTTCTAATTTTATATCAATTAATTTTCTAAAACTTCATGTAATCCCTAAATCATTGGAATAACCTTTATAAAATCGTTATTTTCTAGAGAAACATAGACAACAAAGGTTTCAAGCCTCTTTGACCATCATCATATGTTAGTTTAGGATGCAACTATGCATTAAAACAATATTGTTATATTTTTGAATTTTTTTCAAAATCTATGTATAAACCCATATGAAATATTGAGTTTTACGTTGAGCGCTATATATACTGAAGCCTAAAATTTTTAGTGTTGTTTTAAAATTTCTAACCACATTCTACATTTGTATTAATGTATGTTAAACTCTCTTTCATTGTATATGTGAATCTTTATAAATATTTTATCAATTAATTTAGTAAAACTTCATAATACTCCCTAAATAGGTGGAATAACCACTATAGAATCACTATTTTCTTGAAAAACGGAGACAACAAAGGCTCCAAACCTCTTTGAACAACATCATATATTAGTGCATGATGCCACTATGCATTAAAACAATATTGTTAAATTTTTTGAAATTTTCTCAAAATCTATGTATTAACCCCTACGAAAATATTGAGTTTTTTGTAAATGCTTTATATACTGTAGCCTATAATCTTTTGCGTTATTTTAAAAATTTTAACCACATTTTAAATTTTTATTAAGGTTATTTAAACTATCTTTCTAGGTACATGGGCATCTTTCTAGTTTTATATAAATTAACTTTGTAAAACTTAATGTAATCCCTAAATTAGTGGAATAACCGTTATAAAATCGTTATTTTCTAGAGAAACATAGACAACAAAGGTTTCAAGCCTCTTTGACCACCATCATATCATATGTTAGTTTAGGATGCAATTATGCATTAAAACAATATATTATATTTTTGAATTTTTTCAAAATCTATGTATAAAACTATACGAAATATTGAGTTTTACGTTAAACGCTCTATATAATGAACCCTAAACTTTTTAATGTTGTTTTAAAATTTCTAACCACATTCTACATTTGTATTAATGTATATTTAACTCTCTTTCATGGTAAATGTGAATCTTTATAAATATTTTATCAATTAATTTAGTAAAACTTCATAATACTCCCTAAATAGGTGGAATAACCACTATAGAATCACTATTTTCTTGAAAAACGGAGACAACAAAGGCTCCAAACCTCTTTGAACAACATCATATATTAGTGCAGGATTCAACTATGCATTAAAACAATATTGTCAAATTTTTTGAAATTTTCTCAAAATCTATTAATGTATTAATGTATGTTAAACTTTGTTTCATGGTATATGGGAATCTTTATAAAATATTTATCAATTAATTTAGTAAAACTTCATAATACTCCCTAAATAGGTGGAATAACCACTATAGAATCACTATTTTCTTGAAAAACGGAGACAACAAAGGCTCCAAACCTCTTTGAACAACATCATATATTAGTGCAGGATTCAACTATGCATTAAAACAATATTGTCAAATTTTTTGAAATTTTCTCAAAATCTATTAATGTATTAATGTATGTTAAACTTTGTTTCATGGTATATGGGAATCTTTATAAAATATTTATCAATTAATTTAGTAAAACTTCATAATACTTCCTAAATGGGTGGAATAACCACTATAAAATCACTATTTCTTTGAAAACGGAGACAACAAAGGCTCCAAAACTCTTTGAACATCATCATATATTAGTGCATGATGAAACTATGATTTAAACAATATTGTAAACTTTTTTGAAATTTTCTCAAAATATATGTGTCCCTACGAAAATATTGAGTTTTTGGTAAATGATTTATATACTGAAGCCTATAATCTTTAGCGTTGTTTTAAAATTTGTAACCACATTCTAAATTTGTATTAATATTATTTAAACTCTCTTTCATGGTACATGGGCATCTTTCTAATTTTATATCAATTAATTTTGTAAAACTTCATGTAATCTCTATATTAGTGGACTGACCATTATAAAACCGTTATTTTCTAGAGAAACATAGACAACAAAGGCTCCAAGCCTCTTTGACCATCATCGCAACTATACATTAAAACAATATGAATATATTTTTGAATTTTTTCAAAATCTATGTATAAACCCATACGAAATATTGAGTTTTACGTTAAACGCTCTATATACTGAAGCCTAAACTTTTTAGTGTTGTTTAAAAATTTCTAACCACATTCTACATTTGTATTAATGTGTGTTAAACTCTCTTTCATGGTATATGGGAATATTTATAAAAAAATTTATCAATTAATTTAGTAAAACTTCATAATACTTCCTAAATAGGTGGAATAACCACTATAAAATCGTTATTTTCTTGAAAAATGGAAACTACAAAGGCTCCAAACCGCTTTGAACATCATCATATATTAGTGCAGGATGCAACTATGCATTAAAACAATGTTGTCAACTTTTTTGAAATTTTCTCAAAATTTATGTGTTATTGAGTTTTTGGTTAATGTTTTATATACTGAAGCCTATAATCTTTAGCGTTATTTTAAAATTTGCAACCACATTCTAAATTTATATTAAGGTTATTTGAACTCTCTTCCGTGGTAAATGGTCATCTTTCTAAATTTATATCAATTAATTTTGTAAAGCTTCATGTAATCCCTAAATTAGTGGACTAACCATTATAAAATCGTTATTTTCTAGAGAAACATAGACAACAAAGGTTCCAAGCCTCTTTGACCATCAACATATGTTAGCTAAGGATGCAACTATGCATTAAAACAATATTGTTATATTTTTGAATTCTTTCAAAATCTATGTGTAAACTCATACGAAATATTGAGTTTTACGTTAAGCGCTCTATATACTGAAGCCTAAACTTTTTAGTGTTGTTTTAAAATTTCTAACCACATTCTACATTTGTATTAATGTATGTTAAACTCTCTTTCATGGTATATGGGAATCGTTATAATTTTTTATCAGTTAATTTAGTAAAGCTTCATAATACTCTCTGAATAGGTGGAACAACCACTATAGAATCGCTATTTTCTTATAAAACAGAGACAACAAAGGCTCTAAACCTCTTTGAACATCATCATATGTTAGTGCAGGATGCAACTATGCATTAAAACAATATTGTCAAAAAATTTGAAATTTTCTCAAAATCTATGTGTTAACAACCCCTACGAAAATATTGAGTTTTTGGTAAATGCTTGATATACTGAAGACTATAGTCTTTAGCGTTATTTTAAAACTTGTAACCACATTCTAAATTTGTATTAATGTTATTTAAACTCTTTTTCATGATACATTGACATTTTTCTAATTTTCTATCAATTAATTTTGTAAAACTTCATGTAATCCCTAAATTAGTGAACTAACCATTATAAAATCGCTATTTTCTAAAGAAACATAGACAATAAAGGTTCCAAGCCTCTTTGACCATCATCATATGTTAGTTTAGGATGCAACTATGCATTAAAACAATATTGTTATATTTTTAATTTTTTTTCAAAATCTATGTATAAACCCATACGAAATATTGAGTTTTACGCTAAACGCTTTATATACTGAAGCCTAAAATTTTTAGTGTTGTTTTAAATTTTCTAAACACATTATATTGTGTTAGACCCATACGAAATATTGAGTTTTATGTTAAACGTTGTATATAGGAGATTTTCTTATATTGTTTAATTGGCAATGGAAATTTATACTAATTAATAATGTGTGAAAACAAATAAAATATGGCGTCATATCCGTGATTTGATCATTAGAGATCATTATGTTTTATTTGCCACACTACATTTATGATTATTAATGTTCCGAATGGTGACGTGCTGACAAGTGCGGAATAAATGCGATGCGGTTATAATAGTAACAAAAATATATCGATACATAGGCATATGTAGAGATTTTTGTTATTATTTACGGCGATGCGGTACGGAGCGGTTCGTCACTACTATTCGAAGCCTAAGTTCCCCCTATCCAATATAGCAATAAAATTTTCTCTTCTAAAATCTTAAAATCTAACGTTTTTGCATGTTTGATTGTTTCTTTTAAAATATTTGGCATTGTTTCCAAACTCAAAACATCCATGATTCTGTTTCTTCAACTCTTAAATATAATTTGTCACGCAGCAATGTTTTCAATATCCAAAAGTGTAAGAGGCTTCACGATAGACTTTCCTAACATGCAGAGAAAGAAAATACTTGTTTTCATGGTTTGTTGGGACGAAGTTGAACATACGACTTGGTGTTCTTATGTTGACAGCATTTCAATGTTTTAGTTCATCCTTTCCTATGAACAGACCATTAGTGGAAACTAGTTGCAGTATAAAAGGACGTTAAATAAGGCCGAGTAAGTAGGTTCATTAAGGTTGAGACTTGAGAATCCAGTCTAATAACAAACGGCTCAAATCTAACTTTTCTGGATCAAGAGTGGATCGTGTATGACTTAATAGAATGCATTATGCAAAGTATACTATCTATCATTATATTCATATTTATTTAATTTAATAAAAATGATCGAGGATAATTTAATTCAGTTTTAAGAATTCAAACTTTGAAATGTAAATACCAGAAGCAGATAGAGTCATCAAATGCAAGTTTCTTAACTAGCCTCTCACTATTAAAATATAAAAAGTAATTAAAAGTATGAAAAAAGAAATAAGATATGTCTTTTATTTAAGAGATGTAAAACACATCTCTTAACTTAGTTTTTAATTTTTTCTCCCTGGTTTATTTTATTTTATTAAAATAAATTTTAATTATATAACTATTTTATTAATAACAGTTATTAAGATACTCTATTGTGGGTATACATCATTTGACCATGCTCTCAGGAGTAATAATTTTGATAAGATTGCATTAACTCATGTGTACTAACAATGACAAACAACTTGACTTTTGACGCATTGATTTTTGGCTGAAAACAGGGGAAGCCATTAAATATAGATCTTTTACTAGATTTATCATAGCTTCTTAAGAAAAACAAAAGAATAATTTCAGGAAAAAGTAATCTTGAAAGCAAATAGTAGGCAATTAAACCTATAAATAGCTTAACATTATGGTGTAGAAATCAAATATGCTTGCTTTTCTGTGTAAAATTACAGTGAAAAAACACTTGAGAGATAATCATATCAATGTGTCAACTAATAGTTAAGATTAAGAAAAATCTAATCTATTAAAATTGAAGTACATGAGAATTAAACCTTACTTCATGTTTAATATTACACAAATTACCACTGATCTTATGTGTCATTTAACAACATTTCAAAACTAGCTTAATTTAATTGATATACTCAACCAATATTTTTTTAACCAATTATACTTCACTAAATAAATGAATATTCCTTTTCCAAACAACATCCTTATTGTATGCCATTTTTATTTTACCAATCTAAATCCTTTATTTAACTAATCTTTTATTTTTATATTTTCTAAACACTTAATATATTTTTGATGAGATTTAGTAATATTATATCTAAAACCACATTTAAGTTCTATGCAATATATATTATACACACAAAATAATATAATTAAATTAATCTAAATGTCAAATTAAAAAAAATAACAATTAATGTTTATATACTAAAATCAAATATATATTTTATATTAAAATAAATATATCTTAAAATAAGAATTCTAAATAAGCAAATTTTTATAAGTTAATATCTCTATAAATTAATAAAATTTTAAAGTCTCAACATTATTAATTTATAGAGGTTCTACTGTATAAGTTGCTAAAAAAAGAGGTTCTGCTGTATATGTTATTTAACACATGTTATATTTCTACAGTTTCAATGCTAAACTAAGAATATAAATAAATATAAAAAATCATTAAAAAAATTAACATTTTAAAAATAATTAATAAATTGCTGCATATAAACTATAAAATCATATTAAACATCTGAAAATATATTGAAACCTGTAATATATATATCAAATTTATGTATGATACATTTTTAACAGTATAAAAGTTTCTTAAAAATCATCCGCGCGGATCAGTATCTATTTATTGAATCTAGTTACAGACTGTTAAAACATTATGTATATTTATGCAAACTTAGTTATCAAGCTTGGAACTAGTTATATTATATTTACATTATCAACCCTTGCTGCAACCCAAAGCATGTTTTAGTTTCTTATATCTGTTGGATGATACGTACCATTCTCTTATACAAGCACGCAGGTTAATCTCACAGTACTTTGTTTGGTACTATATAATAAAATCAACATTTGATTTTCTGTTATATGTAAACAACGTATCAACTGTAACTAGCTTTCTGTATCTATTTATATGGCATGATATGTTTGAAAAAAAAAGAGGTTTGAACATAGAGTTGATAAGAAACAATACATTAATTAATAGATTTGCTTCTCAACTATGCATTGACCCTTTTTGAAATGGACCATGTTAGTTATAATATTAGATAATGGACATGTAACATATAATATATGATGCAGATATGATGATTGACAAAACAGTGTTGCTAATGACTACATCAGCATAATCTTCGCAACGACTAATGTTTGTAAAATACATAAATTACATAAGAACTGGCTTTTGAGTTTCTCAAATCGTTCATGACCCATGCCACATAATTAAAATAGAGAAACATTGTAAGATAGCACTAATTTTTTTTATTATAAAAATGATCTCTTAATGAGCAAAATGATAAAATAGATTTTACTCAAGAAATAAAACACATTTATACTTTAGGATTAACTAATTTATATTTAGATTTTAGAATAAGATTTTGGAAGTGACAGTAAGATTTTAATTTTAAATTTATGATGATAAGAATTTTAAACAAAGTTTTCGGTATTTGAAATATTTTTTTCCAAATATGAAAAAATCGAAGAAGTTTTGAATATTGAATAATAAATTCTCGTTTTTTAAATATTTTTCATATTATTTATTTAAATATGTATTTTTATTTATATAGTAGAATATAATTGTTATTTATCTCTTTAATAAAACATCTTTCGATCATTTTTTTATTATATGTTCTTCTAGTCAAAAAATATTAAAGATTTTTAATGAGATTTGCCTACTAAAATATGTTTTATTATTAGTTTATTACATGCTGATTCAAAATAAATTAACACTTTTCTTCTCTCTTTTCTTACAAATAGTTTGACTATTTTATTTCAATTGGCCTTTTTAATCCATGTTATGTAATACCTTTTTATCTTACTTAACATTTCTTCCGTTTCATATTAGTTGTCGTTTTAGAGTTAAAATTTTGTTTTATTTTAAGTGTCGTTTTATGTTTTCAATGCAAAATTTATTCTTTGATTTATTTTTCAATTGGTTGAAATATGTTTAGGTGTATATATAAAGATGTTTTTATTTTGAAAATATGTAAAATTAAATATTTTTTAATCTATGTGGATAAATCTAAAACGACAATTAAATTGGAACAGATGGGGTATGTAATTAGTATTTAGAGCATCTTCAATCCATTGCTATTTTTGCCTTTATTATAGCATTTAAGTCAGTTTCACTCAAATCCATTATTATTTCTTTCTTTAAAATAGAGATTGCTATTTTTTCTTCTATATTTAGGGTAAAAAATAGCATTCTCTATTTTTTTACTCTATATTTTGAAGATTGCTATTATGGAATAATACATTTGAGCAAATTCTATAATAGAGATTTTTTATTTTAAAGGTGAATATAACAAAATACTTTGGAAATAGTTTTAAGGGTGGAAAAGTGTGGGAACAAATAGGTGAAATATGAAGGAAAAGAAAAAGCAAAATTGAGAGTAAAAGTTTTCTTCCAGTAAATGTAAGGTAGTAAATTATCCTACTTTTACTCTCTATTGTCGTATTAGAAAAAAAACAAGTTTTACCTGATTGGATAAAAAATAGTGATTGAGCTAAAATATTTTTTACTCTGTTTGTTTATCGCCCATTATGCTTTTCAATCATACTCTAGATCTCATACAACATGAATTTTTCAATCTAGGCTTCCTGAAATTAAGCCTATACTACTTTATTATATTCAATTCATTCTCTTAAATAAGCTAAAGAATTCACAAAAGCATCCATACAATTCAGCGCCAGAAGATAGAACCTAGTTCACTTATTATAACCTACGTAACTTTTAACAAGAAAAGATGAAACATTAATTTTAACATGTTCCCAAGACCAAGAATATTGAATTAGGAGTACATTCTACAATTTGTCGATGAGTATTTGCGTGAATTTTAATTAATTCAAGAAAGGATAGGGGGGCTGCCTAATAGAATTAAATTCGATGATTTTGAAATTCAACAAAAATAGTGATAGAGCCACGTGGAATTCTTAACCTGATACACATTAATTATTGGGAAACTTTAAACTATACAGCCATGTGTTATTGGACCCATTTGCCTCTTTAAGAAATTTTCTACATTTAAGCCTAACACAGTTAGCTATTGTATAATTTGTATTAGCAATGCCAATCCTTCACTAAAAAGCTCATCAACAAGACAACAACGATACATTGATTGTCTGGGGATTTGGTAAAGAGCCGAAAATGTTAACAAATAAAAGAAAACCATGACTAATCATCATTTATATCAAATAAAAATTGTAGATTCCACTTGGATTGGGTTCATAATAAGAAAAATAAATTAGAATCAAAAGTAGATTCTGAGCTTCCTGATTTTTTTAATAAATGAAGGATTTTGGTACATTAGTTGGTAATTTTCTTATACGTTTACATAATAAATGATCAAGTTGAATTATTATTGGTAGGCCTCTTTGGAAAATGTTCTTACAGCAGCCTCACAAGAAACAAAATAGTACAGTAAAAAAGAACAAAGAAAAAGGAATCTTAAAAGAATGAAGAAAAAAGAATTTAATATAATTAATAAAACTATGACCATTCATATTAATGATCCAACGGCCACTCGAGTCTCAGAAAAAAATTATAAATGTCGAATAATTATTTTTTTAATCCTCGATCCTTTTTCTGGGCTTCCAAAAAATCCAGTCTTTTTAGAAGAGAAAGTGCATAAAAAGAAAACCCAATTTGAAATTGTTTATTTCCAGCCTAAATTCTCAATCTTTCATTCCCAAATTCTAAAAAAAAAACTTGTCTATTTTTAGTAAAAAAATAATTGCGTATTCAAGTTGATGAGATTTAGTAAGTGAATGGTAGAGAGCTTTCTTCATCTTTTTGATCTAACTTACAAACCTTTTCTTTCCTCAGATCTATTATCTCCAACTTGTTGCTCTCTGTGTTTGTATCTTCGCGCTTTTAGTGAGTTCTTAACTTTCTAATTTTGGAGTTCATAGCTTTTCTGGTGATAATGACTTTAGTCACTGTGTCTAATTTAAGTTGATTGGTCGAATTGTGAGTAACATTGTTAATTAAGATTTATAATTTTTGGTGAAAAGTCTCAACCTTTTTGATTATTTTTTTGAGCAGAGATGGTGTCACATGAAGAGAACACAGGTATAGTGGAATGGTTTCTTGGTCCGCATCCATTCACGTATCCTCCTTACGGCGTTGAGAGGATTCACGAGGAAGACGAAGCACATCAACACCATTATCATCATCATGATGCTCAGAGCGGTGAGTATTACAGAGAGTATGAAGAAGATCATCGTAGTAGCAGCGATGTAGATAACGATGAGATCATTGCAAGAACACTCCAAGACGATTTTTTGCAGCTTCAAATTGCAGAGGAAAATAATAATAACGATTATTCAAATCATCACCAACAACAACATCAAGAAGAAGAAGAAGAAGAAGAAGGAGGTGGTGGTTATACTAATAACTATAGCAGTAATAATAACGAGTATGGTTGGAACGAACAAGCCGTTGTGGATTACTCTTCAGGTTGTTATTATTGAACTGTCTCTTATTCATTATGTTTATGCTTTAAGGATTGGATTTACAAAGAAAGTTGTGTTTGTAGAATGGGTAGGAGGAAATGAGAATGATCAAGAGGATGATTCATCGGGTAATATATATTCGTGTTCAAGCCCGAGTGATACAGATGAGTATGTGTACTCTTGGGAATCAGATCAGTGTGAGGCTGATGGTGAATTTGGAAGGAGGTTGAATCAGATGGTCCCTATTCCTGTAAGTACTCAATGCACTATATAACTTGTTGTTAATATGTTGTATCAATTTTATCATATGATATATTATATATATAAATACAGTATGTACCAAAAATAAATGGAGAAATACCTCCTGAGGAAGAAGCAGTTTCAGATCATGATAGACTTCGGAATAGGTAATGTTAATATACATGTTTTCTATTTTATGTTAAACCATTCTCGATTCATTTGTTTTGTCATTGTTTCAGGTTAGAGCTATTTGACTTTGCTGAGGTCAGAGTTCCAGGAGATGGTAATTGCCAGGTAAAACTTCTACTTCATCTACATTAGCAGATGGAAGAACTAGACTTTACTCATTATTACTCTTTTTTTTTTACAGTTCCGTGCTTTAGCTGATCAGTTATACAAAACCGCAGATCGTCATAAACATGTTAGACGACAAATAGTCAAGCAGGTTTGATGATCTTTCTTCTACTCATGCGTCTTTAGAAGTTTTCACAAATTCATATGAGCTCACTTATTTTTTTTTCTAACCATTCAACTCTTTGTTTAGCTCAAATCTTGTCCAGATTCTTATGAAGGATATGTTCCCATGGACTTCTCTGAATATCTAAAGAAGATGTCTCGGTAACAATCTTCTCTAACATAATTTCTTGAACCACAATTTTTTTGTTAAAAAGCCTCAAGTATTCAACTTTGTAACACAGGAGCGGGGAGTGGGGTGATCACGTTACATTACAGGCAGCTGCAGATGCGGTAATATATATTTTCACTGACTTTATGAACTGGTCTTCTTTTTATCATTCTGTAATTAAATTGGTGAAAAAACTTTTGAATGGTGCAGTATCGGGTGAAAATAGTAGTGCTAACATCGTTCAAGGATACATGTTATATTGAAATTCTTCCTACCTTTCAAGAATCAAAAGGAGGTAAAAGAGTTTCTTAGTTCACTATACTGTCCTCTTCACCTTGAATATTTGTTAATACAGTGATGTGTTCTTTTGCAGTAATTTTCTTGAGCTTCTGGGCAGAGGTTCATTACAACTCTATCTACTTAAACAGAGGTACATTGTACTAACCGTAACTCATTTTGAACAGACTGTTTTGCTTTTCATCTTGATTTATTAAGAGAGATATTCTTCTTGACAATTTTTGTGTGTGTGTGTGTTCAGATACATCTGCAACAGAGCTACAGAGGAGGAGAAAATGGTGGCGTTTTGGAAACTAGACAGAGCTTGGGCACTCCCTTATCATCACTCAGTTCATCACTGGGAGTTTATATTAATATTTATTGACTTGAGAGATGTCCTTTTGAAATATCCGATGAACAAACAATGCTCACAGCTTCAAAGTCTTATAAATAATAATATTGTGTTCTTCTTTCAAAGAAAGATTAATTTCTCTGCGGCTAATAACTTGAACACGGTGATGAACACATCCATGTAGGTTACATGCACTAACAACAACTTTTTTTTTTTATGTTTTCCTTGATTGAACTAGTTTTACATGATTTTATATGGCTGTAAAAAAAGATATATACACCACGACACGTTGAACAAAAGACTTAAGCATCTACATATGTTAAGAAATCGTATAGAATTTAATAAGGACAAAAATCAAAACCCAAATCTACGCTTATAGTACAGGGAGAAACGGTGGAACATTCACTGAACCGAAGAATGTAAAGAGTAGAGAAAACTGGAGAGTTTATCATGATTTAACTCAAAAAGGGTCGATAGATTCTTCTTGTCCAGTTGGTACTGTCTTGTTTCTTGGTTTTTTTTTTTTTTTTTGAATTGGGATGATGGATGGTGATCAAGATAACACTCTCCAACATGGCTCCCGACAAGATGTTTCTCCTGCTATTATGGTAAGAGTTTTTTTTCTCACTCTTTTTAGTTCAGTTCCAAAATTTTTGGTTGTTGTTCTGCTTCTTTTCTCTGTTTTTTTTAGGTGAGTCCTTGAGGGTCTTTGAGTTTGGAGGGTCCCTGTGATCGATCTTCTGTAAACTGTTATGGAACCCAAGTAAATAATCTTCTTTTTTTTGTGTGTTTTGTAGAATGGAGTTTCTGCTGAGATTACTGAAGAGATATCACCAAGCCAACATGAAAGATGGAGAGACCTTGTGTTTGATATACAGTTGAGAACACAAGAGGACGCTCATGACGATTTCTTGAGAGCCAATGAATCCTTCACTCCTTCTACTCCAAGTCCTGTGACCAAAAGGTTCAACTTCTCTCCCATGGAAAGTCCTAGAATAGGGAGACGCGTTGGTTCCATGAGTCCTTCCTCCTCAAGAAGAAGGACTACTCTCAAGAATGTCTTTAACTTCAAAGGGCAGAACCACAATGCAGATATTGAGGAAGGTGTGGCATTGGTGTATGAGGGCAGAGATAAGTATAATATTCCAAGAACATGGTCTCTCACTAATATCTTAACTCCTAAAAGATCCAAGAAGACACAGTCTTTACCTGTTACCCCTTTAGCTCACTCAAATCCTGAGTCCATGCATGGGAGATATGCAGTTGATCAAGTTACATCCATGGTCAGTATGCTATTATCTTAACGAACTTGATTATACTATACGCAAGGGAGATAAACTTGTACATGTGTTCTTTTTGATAGAAAAGAGAGCGGACACTGCCTATTCGCCGCACACGTTCTTTCCCAACGCTCATCGACAAAGATGGCAATGCGAAGCCCGTAGGGGTTCTCCGTGTGATTTCTACTCCTTCCCGTGTGGATACAGAGAGTCTAGAGTTGATGCATGAACATCACGATGGTGGAGAAGATGTTCCTGAAGAGGAAGCTGTGTGCAGAATCTGCATGGTTGAGTTAGGACAAGATTCAGAAGCTTTCAAGATGGAATGCATGTGCAAAGGAGAACTAGCTCTTGCCCACAAAGACTGCACTATCAAATGGTTCACAATCAAAGGGAACATAACATGTGATGTGTGCAAGCAAGAGGTGAAAAATCTCCCCGTGACACTTCTCCGTGTGGAAGATGATTCTCAGGACCTGTCTAGTGGAGCAGAGCATACAGAGAGTAACCAAGGGAAAGATGTGCCGATTCTTGTCACGGTAAGCATGCTTGCATACTTCTGTTTCCTTGAGCAGCTTCTGGTGATGGATATGAAATCGAGTGCCGTTGCAGTAGCTTTACCATTCGCTTGCATTATTGGTCTTCTTGGATCAGCGACATCCACAACAATGGGTAATAATATTTAAGAGTTCTTGAACTCTCTTTTTTTCAAAATTAATATTGTTATTCATTAGCCTCTGAAAAGATGATTTTTGGTGCATGCAGTGAAGGGGAAGTATGTGTGGATCTTTGCAACCATTCAATACAGTATCGTGGTCCTTTTCGGTCATGTCTTCTACTCAAAATTTGATGTAATGTTTCATTCAGATAGTTTTTTTCTTTTTATTTTTAAAGTGACCTTGTTAAAAGATTTGGTTCTCACAAACTCTCATTAACTGGTATGGCATGTTAAGCAGCCGGTTACGCGCATTGTCATAGCCACTATGGTCGGATTTGGACTCACCATGTCCGGCGCAGCGGTTATTACCATGTTTATGGAATGGAAGAGATGCCATGCTCATCACCAGCTAGCAAGCACTCAGGTGGCTACACCACCGTTTCAGACAACAGAGTAGGAGATTCTAAATGAGATTGAAAACTATAATCTTTTGTTGTAAGTTGAGACTGTGCTAAAATATTGTGCTATCATGTGTTATTGTTTTGATTCTAAATGAGATGAACGTTAGTGTATGAAAGCTTGGATATTTCACACATTTGTTAGACAAAATTTAAGGTGAAAATACATTAAACGATGGTTAAATACTAATAATATATTCAGTAAATAATTATGAATAATTATATAATACCCTGTAGTCAGAAATCAGAATTCAAAATACACGTTTCGTGGTCTGTTGTGACTTCCTCCTATAACAGAGAAAGGACTCCACTTTTGAACCCTCTAAAATACACGTTTATTCCAAACGAGTTTTAATAGTGGTTTTTTACTTTTAATCTTCTCTATTAAAAAGAGAAGTACCATTTTAATCTACTACAAAATAGTCATACTAAAAGTATAGGTCCATATATTCAAATAAAATTTTTATTGTTTACATTAGTTTATTTAATGTATAACATTTCTAATAATTATAAGGATATTTATAACAAATTCATTTTAACTATAAATTTAAATTTTAGTTTTAGGATTAACAAAATCTGTTGAAAAAAAATCTAACAAAGACTAAAATATCATTCACCTTTTAAAATGATTAATATTCATAAATTAAGTAAGAATTTTTACAAAAAATAAAATTGTTAACATATGTTAAATTTTAATATTTAGAACTATATATCATCTATTAAGTTATTTTTAAAATGACAGCAATATATTATCATAAATTATTATATACAAAATAATATAAAATTTTATATATATAAATGAAATGTTATTCGCACGGGTGTGCGGGTTAGAATCTAGTGTTTATTAAATAGTAATCTTTGAGAAACTCACACGTAAACGGGATCATACGTCGGTCCATGCAAATAACTAGTCACTCAAATAATCGTTAAGTGTACGTTTCATATTAGTTATGAGGTTTTTGCCATATTTGTTCGGCTAATTATGCTGTGTACATAATCATATATATATATACATAACACGTTAAGAAAATCCTTTATATACGTATAGTTCTTTCATTAAAGCATTCACTAAATCATATCATACGTATGTTTCTCTCAGCTATGATATATGCATATGATTAAGGGAATTGATCAGTAGAAGACATGAATGGTTACGATTAGCCTAATCTGCCCCCACTAGCTTTTGATTAGTGTTAAATAATCCAAACAACTGTATTCACGAAGGAGCCGATCGATAACATTACAATCAATTAATCATTTCTGGTCATGACTATCCCGAACGAGTGATTTTTAGCAGAAGAAAAAACTATAATTGTTGAATCAATAGATTTTTTGTTGGTAGCTATATCATCAGCATTGGATCATACTCACTAGAAGATTCTAACAGATTGAAAGTGACAATGTTCTGCATTAAGTAGGTTGTTAAAGTATACATACGCAGTACATACAACATACACCGAACACGACTACCATATGCATGCTTTTCTCATAGACATGACTCAGACTTGCAAAAAGGGAAAAAAGAAGATGTTTTATCGTGATGAAATCTGTGCTTTCTTGCAAAACCTGCTTTGCTCCTCGTTAAATAAGTAAATGTACTTCAAAATTCATTAGATACCAACAAACAAACAAAACAAACACAAAAGAAAAATACAATTTCTCTCTGTTTTTTTCTGTTATGGCTTCTGATAAACCCGGAGATGAATGGATCAGCCTAGTAATCTACATCAGCATTCCATTGTGTTGCTTTCTGCTTACTGTAGCATTCCAATGCTGCTGTAACAGGCAGGACCGTAGGGTTCACCCTGCTCCCCCTGAGTACGAAGAAGAAGAAGGCCATATTTAACACAGGTTCTTTAGGTCCTTAGAGCATGATTATCCCTAAAAATCCATAAGGTTTCTTAAGTACACTTTAATGATTATTTAACTAATAAATATTAGCTAAAAACTTTAGTTAAAAATCACCTAATTTTTAACCTACAATGGTAGTTTCTTAATTCGAGTTTCTTAAAAAAAAAAAAATTAACTACATAATAATTTGCTACCTTATATATAAGTTCAAACAACAAGTACACGAACATTCTCCTTACTAATATGTTTCACACCCAAACAGCAAGCAAAACCAAGAACTTGGAATAAAAGGAAAAGGGATTGTGCTTTATACCTTCTTCCTGCATAAGTTGAAGAGAGGAGTAAGATACCTAGCACACTGCTTAAAAGTGGCTACAATTTTCTTTCCTTAGCAGTTCTGTTCTCAGTGTTCTCCACAGCATCAAGCTCCTGTTTCCACTCAATCAACAGCTAAATACACACACAACAACGTTACAACATGTTCAGATTTAATGGAATCCACTAAAAGAGACTCAAAGGCTTCTAGCAATTTTATTCATAAAGAGGAACAACTAACAAATATTACCTTCTAATTTCTTCACAAAGAACATTCTAGTAACTGAAGAAGCTAATACTATGAGGATAAGAAGAACCAACAGTGGCCTATAGGACAGAGTTTCAGCTTATGGGAGAAGCAAAGCAGGAAACACTAAATCTGTATGTACTTTTTTTCAAGAAGCTCAATCTGTAAAGCAAACCAGTTTTTCTACAAATAATGAAAGAGGAGGGGCAACAAGTGCATACAAAAACAAACAACATATGAGGCAAGATAAAAAAAAACAGAACACACAGATGAGGTAATACCGTAAACATGTTTGCTGCGAAAGCATTCACACCACTCAACAACTCTTGCTTCTCCCTCATTCTTCTGTTCCTCTTCTTGTGAACATATGATCTCTGCAGCAGATCAATAAAAGCACTGAAAATCAGATCCCCAGCTGTTCAAACTCCCACACACTAGTTAAAATGGTCGCAATTCAGACAAGTAACCATCTAAAGTCCCAACATTGTGTCTGAACAATTGGACAAACCTCGCAGATTCTCAATCCATCTAACAAAGGTTAATAAGAGAAGCAGCTGAGAACATGTTCAATCGATCCAAAGAAATGCCAAAGCACGAAACTTTAGCTTGCGGGTTAACGAAAAGAATCAAACTTTGCGGGGAAAAAAGAGAGACCGATTCCCAGGAAGTGCGGCGTTTGAGTCCTGTCTCCGCTGCTAAACTGGCTGTAAGTCTTGCCGGAGGCTGACTTCACCGTGAGAAGCCGATTTGTAACCCTCTGTTTCGTCGCCGCTTCCCTTCGCGACGGAGAGGAGAAGACGAGAGAAGAGAAAGACAGAGAAGACGCCGATTGCACGGAAGATATGCTTCTCTTCACAAAAGCAGACGTCGGGACGACGGAGAACGCGAGAGAAGAGGAGAGAAAGGAGAGAAAGAAAAGAAAAAAAATCACAATTCACAGTTTGCTGACAGGTGTATTAAGAACTCTTTTTACTACCGGTTGCCAAAACTCTCTATTAAGGATCGGTTATCTAATTTTTTTTTTTTTGATTTAATTAAATGTCTTATTATACTTAAGAACCCACTAAGGACTCAGCTATAAAGATGGTCTTAGATCCATTACATACAATATATGTAATAATACTCTTATGTATTGGACCGATATGCTTACCGAAAGTGAAGGATAGAGAGATATATCTGAATATATCTGAACCAGAGTCGACACCGAGAAGAGCTCAAATGCATCAGTGGTCGGATCTTTTTAGTATATTTTCTTAAGAGCCCAAGTTTGTCAAACTATAGTATCTTTATTAATATGTATTGGAATGTCAAACATGGTTTGAACACATGGTTGCACGTGTGGCTGCGCGACCAAGTCATTTTGAAAAACTCAGAATGTCCTTATAAGTATGAATTTTGTCTTTGATTAACAAAATATGGTTATTTTTTCTTTCTAACTTGCTGGCATGGTTATATCAACTTAGGCTGGAAGAATTAAAATCTAAAAAATTCATGTATTCACAAAAAATTAGATTTTGTGGGGAATTTGGCTGCTTATACATATATATAAACCAATAGATACAGGAATACAATATAAGTAAAATAAAGAAATAAATAAGTATAACGGAACTTTTTAAAAGAAAAAATTAGTAGTGGGAGATTTAAAAACAAACAGAGAAAAATACTAGAAAGGGAATATACATATGTGTACACTCTACACCTCACACACGTAAGACCAGGCAGCGAGCTCTTATTTGAGTTTCATGGAACACAATAACACATTTATGTTCGCAATTAAAGAGATTATACATTTGTCTTCAGTCTACACACCTCACATGTACCGATCAGCGAGTTCTTATTTGAGATTGGTGGAACACAACTACACAATAGGACCTTTCTATTTTCGCAATTACATATTCCATATGGGTATCACAAGAACAAAGGGACCCCGAGGATTACCATTAAAGTGGACATAGCGAAGGCTTTTGATACACTTTCATGGATTTTCCTCTTCTCATGTCTGGAAAGCTTAGGACTTCCTCCTCATTTCGTCAAACTGCTTAAAGCTTGCATCTGCAAAACGAGCTTCATGGTCGGTTATAATGGAACTGTAAACGGGTACTTCAAAGGAAGCAGAGGTTTGAGACAAGGAGACCCCCTCTCCCCTTATCTCTTTGTAATAGCTATGAACTGTCTATCATTCATGCTTAACTCCGCAGCAGCTCAGGAAAAGATAAAGTATCACTCAAACTGCAAGTCTATGAAGATGACTCACCTCTCTTTCGCTGACGATCTACTGATCTTCATTGACGGTTCCCTCCACTCGGTCCAACAAGTGCTGCAAGTCCTGAAGGAATTCGAGAAAAGATCAGGACTGGCGATCAGTATGCAGAAAACAAGCTTCTATGCCTCAGGTATGACAGACCAAGAAGTGGATACCATTCAGGCTTCAACGGGTATGATCTGTGGCACACTTCCTGTTCGTTATCTAGGCGTCCCCTTGAACTCAAGAAAGCTCAACCTCGTCACTTGTGAGCCCCTGATACATCAAATCAAAAAGAAGTTTTCATCCTGGTCAGTAAAATCCCTGTCTTTTGCTGGCAGATTACTTCTAATCAAAACGGTTATAGCTGGTATTACTACCTTCTGGTGCTCAGCTTTCATCCTCCCAAAGGCGTGTATTGCTAGAATAAATTCCCTCTGCAGTATGTTCCTTTGGAGAGGTGATATTGATAGCCATAACACTGCTAGGGTCGCATGGGAGACAGTGGTCCTAACAACACAGCAAGGAGGTCTCGGCGTGAAGGATCTTCATACATGGAACAAAGCATGCTGTCTGAAACTAGTGTGGCTTCTGTTCTTTAGATCAGGATCAATGTGGGTGGCTTGGTTCAGAGAAGTTGTACTCAAGGGATCGATCCACAACTATTGGACTACAAAGCCAAAGGTTTCATTCTCTTGGCTCGCAAACAAGATCCTCAAACTTAAAGATGTTTTCTACCCATTGATTAAACTGCGATTGGAGAATGGACTATCTGCTAGATTTTGGCATGACAACTGGTCCCCCCTAGGAAATGTTGCTACACTGCTGAACGCTCAATCATCAAGGTTAGGCATTCCTCAACAAGCAACAGTGGCCTCACTATTCCGTAATGGATCATGGCGTCTTCCACCTGCAAGATCAGAGCAACAGCTACAACTTCAAGCACATTTAACTACAGTCAACCTCACAACTGAGCCAGACTACTTTGAATGGGAGATAGAAGGAAGGATCTCTAGCAAGTTCTCTACTGGTGAAGTGTATCATTACCTGAGAGGGGCGCATGATGAGGTAAATTGGGCGACTGCGGTGTGGACCTCCTACGGAATTCCCCGACATAATTTTCACACTTGGCTAGTAGTTTTGGATCGCTGCCCAACACGGGATCGTCTTCTACGTTGGGGCCTTCAGGTTCCGCCTGTCTGCTTACTGTGTAACAGCTTCCCCGAAACTCGTAATCATCTCTATTTTGAGTGTGAATTTGCCTATAACTTGTGGTTGAAAAGCTCCAGAAGATGCTCTCTTACACCCTCACGCAACTGGCCGGACGCGCATAATCAGATGATTACTTTACCAACTAGTAGAGCTTCAAGGGCACTTCGATTACTCACCCTACTGGCATGGCAGTCAACAATATACTGGACCTGGAATGAAAGGAACGCCAGACTGCATTCCAACTCTTTTCGTTCTGCTGATCGCCTCTTCCGGGTTGTAGATTTACAAATCAGAAACAGGATTCAAAGTTTCAGAGAATCGAACCCACGCCTATCTTCTAGTATGATGCAGACATGGTTCCGTCTTGCATGAAGCCTCATCTCTCATCCATCTCACTTGCGACTGCTCTCCTCTGTATGACTTTCTCCATCAAATAGGTTTACTGGGCTTAGGGCTAAAGAAAGTTCTAAACTATTAGTTTCACTATTGGGTATTGCTCACTTAAGACCTTAATGGTCTTGTAAACGTTTTTAATTTTTGCTCTTAATTTTGAAAGCCAATTTTTTAAAAAAAATTACATATTCCAGCTATACAAGTCGACCATACGGGGAGGCTCGTGCCGTGTCATAAACCGAGACAAAAAAAATTGCAGTGTGGGCCTGACATGGACCGGTTCCGCTAATTATAACATGTCAACATAAAACCCCACACCATTAATCATACATCAATTTATCATCATGGCTCATGCTCATTCATTTATACAATATTCACAACCACAAATGTATTCAGTGTAAAAGTTTTTGAACGGCATCTACTTAGTTGCCATATTGATATTAAGGATCAAGAAGAAATTAGTAAACAAATAGTATATGTAACAAAATGGTAGTCGCTAATGCAAATTTAAGAAAAAAAATACTAACATGTTGATGAAAAATTATATGCATCTTTGTATTTTTCAAAAATAAATTTATATGTATCTTTCAGGATATACGTGGCATTTCAGTTAATGGTTTCACCTCACCATGTTTCATGATGATAATATTATTTTTATAATGTCGCTGACGGGTCTTCTTTATTTGAATTGTAATTTTATATGACATTATTATAAGTATAAGTGCGGGGTTAGGTTTTCGCATCAGCAAATGATTTGGAGGAAGTTTAATAGAATTTTATGTTCGCATGTTATCTCTTGGTGGAGCTCACGTATAGCCTTATAGATAGAAGTAGTCCAGTTTAAGATCTCGAACAATCATGCAAGAACGTAAATGTACGTTCAGTTTTAGGTATTTGGTAAGTTGATTATATCATATCACTCTCTGTATGTAAATGTATCCACTGGAGAATGCTAATAGTAATTTTGTCCCTTGGCAATTCTGGCCACTAACAAGTTTTGATGATCACGTCTGATGAAGACAGTTTAAAAACACAAATTTCCTGATGCAATAAGACAATGCACATAGCAATTTTTTTTTTTTTTTTTGCAAATATGCACATAGCAATTTGATGTATAGATTATATGATAAATGTTATTAACTAAACTCAACCTCAAAACTTATTTCATACCTAACATCCATAAATAACGTCTCCATCGACCCTTCTTTTTGGCCTTATTAAAACCAAAGAGACAAAATAATATTGTTTCAAATTAATACAATCATATGCTCATTTTTTTTTAAACATACGTTTTTTCTTTCTTATATGTATCTTTGAATGCAAGTTATATGAGTTTTGTCTAATATAGTATAAACATTGCGTTAGAAATCCACCTATTCCGAAGAAAGACTAGTATGAAATGAATTATTCTTCTCCCGTTGTGATGTTTGATTTGAAATGCAGTAACCGCTTCCTATACGACTCTCTTGTGTCGGTTGTGTTATTGATATTGGATATATATGACTTTCATCCTATAACAAATTTTAAATTATAAACGAGTTGATCATATCATTTTGTAACTATACGTGAAACGATTTTGAACGACTTTAAGACCTAGGACTAGCTGTAATGATCTTTCGTAATAGACCTTCACTTCCATTTCGTCTTTATTTATGTGGAATGTGGTGATGGACCGTTCACTTTCAAAACTTTAAAATGCTTTTCTTGAAGAGAAACCTTTTAGAAGCAAAGATAAATATTCTCATAATGATCACTTGAATTAGAAAAAAGAAGTAATAGAGAACAGAGGAGGATTCAATCTTATAATAGAAGAAAACTAGTATATATATAGCCAATAGACCCGACCAACAAATAAGAACCAACACACGCCTCTCAAAAACCGGTTCTAAACCGGCCAATCTCGCGGGTTTAGTATTACAATTTTGTCATACCTATCATTCTCTCCCTATATTCCTTTTATTATTTACAATGACCCCGGCCCCACTCTCATTTCACTCACATAATAGAACAACCATTTGGATTCTCATCACTAAACATCCCAGGAGCACGCATATGAGCATATGGATCATAAGGATCTCCATACCCTTGGTACGGTTGTGGTGGTGTTGCTTCTTGTCCATACCCTTGACCGTAACCTTGATTCGTATAAGATTCTTGTACGTATCCCTGGTTTGTATACGGTTCTTGTACATAAGATTGAGATGATGATTGACCTTGCATCATGTAGTGTTGGCCGTACACTTGGTTTGCATAAGATTCTTGTACGTATCCTTGGTTTGTATACGGTTCTTGAACATAGGATTGAGATGATGATTGACCTTGCATCATGTAGTGTTGACCGTATACTTGTCCTTGTGGGTAGTAATACATGGGCTGAGGCGGATAACCATAACCGCTATACTCAGAATTCTTCACATCCACCGTAGCACCACCGTCTGGGGGTACTTCTTTCTTCTTTTCACCACCACTTTCTTTCTTTTCTCCGACATCTTTATTATCTTTCTTTTCACCAGCACCTTTGTCCTTCTCGCTACCAGCTGCCCCGGTGGCTCCTTCCTCTGTTTTCGAGGGAACGACTTCGACCTTGCGTTTAAGCTTCTCGTTGAGATAAGGAAGGAGTTGTTTAACGTCAATGATCCCATTCACTATCACCAAGTCCTTGGCGCTATCAATGGCCACTGTACTAACCCCTGTAAATAAACATCAAAACATTAATTCGTTATTAATGGGATACTTGACCCATAAATTTAGGCTAACGACTTTATAGCTAACCATTTGATAATTTTTTCCACAAAAATAATAAATAAGGAAGCTACGTTATAGATGTAGTTTCAACCTAACTATAAAAGGATATTTAATCACCAACCTTAACACTCATTTTATTATTTTTAATACTAAGAAAGATTCAAATATGGATATTTAAGGATAATAATAAACTTACCATTAATTTTGCCGACAATTCTTTTGATTTTGTGTTCGCAACCTTGACAGTGAAGTTTCGTCTTAAAAACCACCGTACTCTGCATCACATCAAATAAAATTACATCAGAAACAACGATCAGTCTTAATTAAAAATAACAACGAACGAGTTTGTTTTTCAAAGTAATGAAAGTGCACACACGTCACACAGACCACAAAAGCAAATGGGGACTAAACGTATGAAACTTAAACATTACCTCTTTTGGTAGAGCAGGAGAAGGAGGAGGAGGAGTAGTAGCTTTCTTCTCTCCTTCCTCTTTCTTCGGCGCCAATGTTGATACAATCTCTACTTTCCTCTTAATTTTGTCGGCCACTTTATCTCGAACCGCCGCGGGATCTACGTTTCCGATCACCGTCAACTCGTCGGCTTTGTAATCAATCGTCACATCTTCCACGCCTGAGAGAAGAATCAGAGAATCCGCGTTAATTAGGGTTTTTCATAAAGTCCAATCCTTTATATATAGATGATCAATTGCAGAGAGTATTAACGAAAGATGATTGATATATATTACCTTTGTGATGTTTCAAGAGGCGTTTGATTTTCTTCCCACAGCCTTCGCAATGCATATCAAGCTTCATCACCACGACGGCGACTGCCTTCTTCTCTCCTTCACCCATCGGCGATTTCAGGATTTTTGATCTTTCCTTTTTTGGGGGAAGACTTTTCGAATATGCTCTGGAAGAAGAATACAAAGGGGAAAGAGATGTATATATATATATATATAGAAGCCGACGTGCATGATTAATGATGATGACGTGCATTAATCGATGATGGTGATAATACAAAACTTTATTATAAGTTTGATGATGTGTATAAACTATTCATCACATACGTAACACGAGGTCAGGGTTAAAATAGGCCAGATATTATTTGTTTTCTTTTCATTCATGCGCCTCGTGTTGGGCTGGCTCATTATTAAACGGGCCTTCTTTATGTTCCTTTCGTGAACCTTAAGCTTCCTTCTTTCTCACACGATAAAAAAAAAAAAATCGTTTCTTTATTATATTAATAATACAGATAAAGTAATTGGCTTTATTTACCTACGAGAGTCAGTGTGGTCCGGACCATCTCTTCTTCCCTTTGCTTCTTCTTCTCAACATTATAACGCGACGAAGATTCTTGTTTCAGACTAAAGAATCTGGAGAAGCTTTTTGTCCAATTCCCTTTAGTGTGCAGTCGATTTTGAGGTCAGTAATCATCTTCTTTTTCCTTCAAAATCATAACAAATTATAACGAAATTATAGGGATTTTATTGTAAATTGTTGCAGTAGCGGTTAGTGCGGTAGTTAGTTAGGGGGGGGAGAAGAATGACAACGACTGGGTCTAATTCTAATCACAACAACCGCCAACATGACGATGGTTCTGTAACCAACAACAACAATAACAATAACCCTAGTAATAGGTCTTGGGGCACGGTTGTTTCAGCTCAGTCGGTATCCACTAGCGGCGGCAGTATGGGCTCCCCGTCGAGCAGGAGCGAGCAAACAACCACTGTGGCTACTACTACATCTGCTACCGACAGTGCCTTTATACAGCTGAATAATTTGGATATTCAGGGTGACGATGCTGCTTCTCAAGGACCTGCTTCTGGGTATGTTTCACTTTCACATCTCTGTTCCTGGATTTGGTAAAAAGGTCTCTTCTTTATGAGCTTAGCCTTGTAAAAATGTTTGTTTTTTTTTTTTTTAAAGCTTTCCTGATATGTTTCGTTTCTTATTATCCTTGCCCCGGTCACATAGAAATTGTATTAGGCTAGTGTTTTTGTGTAAGTTGTTAAAATATCTTTTGTGGAGGTTTAACTGATCATTAATCTATTGACAGTGTCAAGAAGAAGAAGAGAGGACAGCGTGCGACTGGTCCTGATAAAACTGGAAGAGGCCTACGTCAATTTAGCATGAAAGGTCTCCTCTTTTCTTCTTCTTTCATCTATATTATTATTTTTTCATAAAGTTTATAGCTATGAGTTGTGGATGATGCCTCCTGATTTTGTTTCTAAACTTAACTGATCTTGTGTTCTTCCGGCTTCCTCTCAGTTTGTGAAAAGGTGGAAAGCAAAGGAAGGACAACGTACAACGAGGTATTGTAATTTTCCTTAGAACAGAAGCTTCACAATATCTCTGCCTTGCAAGTTACATATCAATTTCTCTCGTGACAAGTATTGCAAACGTGTAGTAGCTCTGTAAATACTGTATCTGACAGGGTGAAAGTACTTTCAGGTTGCGGACGAGCTTGTTGCTGAATTTGCACTCCCAAATAACGATGGTACACCCCCTGATCAGGTATGCGATTCTTCAATAGTTCATAACTTGAGAACACGGTGCGATATATGCGGTTCCTTCTTTAGACTATGATAGAGTTACATCGTCTGAATTCAATTTTAAACAGCAACAGTATGATGAGAAGAACATAAGAAGAAGAGTATACGACGCTCTAAACGTCCTCATGGCTATGGATATAATATCCAAGGATAAAAAAGAGATTCAGTGGAGAGGTCTTCCTCGGACAAGCCTAAGCGACATTGAAGAATTAAAGGTTTTCAAACCCAACGTTCTGTGTTTGCTTGCTTATGTTCCAAAGCTCTTCCTGAAGTTGAGTTTTGACTTATGCAGGCTGAAAGACTCTCACTTAGGAACAGAATCGAAAAGAAAACAGCATACGCCCAAGAGCTGGAAGAACAAGTAAGTAACAGACACCACTTCTTGATCTTCCCTTTCCTCTTAACCATAAATGATTCTTACATGGTTTCTTCTTCTTCTGTGTGTGAATAGTATGTAGGCCTTCAGAATCTGATACGGAGAAACGAACACTTATATAGCTCCGGAAACGCTCCTAGTGGCGGTGTTGCTCTTCCCTTTATCCTCGTCCAGGTAAACTTCACCAGAAGCTTAGTCTTGGTTTGGTCATTGTCTGATTGTTGTTGTTATACTATACTCCACCAGACTCGTCCTCATGCGACCGTAGAAGTGGAAATATCAGAAGACATGCAGCTCGTTCATTTCGATTTCAACAGGTTAAAGATCCTTCTCTTTTTTCAGCCAGATAACTTTATTTACATCTTCTTGATGTGTGCAGCACTCCATTTGAGCTCCACGACGACAACTTTGTCCTCAAGACGATGAAGTTTTGCGAGCAGCCGCCATTTAACAACGCTCACAACAATAACAGCCAACAAACTTCTCACAATATTCTCATGCTTGAAAACAATAACCAAGGCCCTAGCACCGATCCAGCGCCGCCTCAGCCAGCGGATATGTACCAGTCTCATCCTCAGTTACCTCAAAATCATCAACTGCATTCTCAGCCACGTGTTATTCCTACGCCTGTGACTAACAACGACGCTGCTCAGGCGACATCACCGTCTGTCTCGGTGAAGCCGGAGAAGTAAAACACAGCTGAAGCTCAACAGTCATTGTACAATATCTGTAAAAGTAAAACTGTTAGTCTTATTAAGAAAGAAAATAAAACTACCTGTTTTTTTTTTTTGACAAAGAAAGAGCTTAGCGGTAAATTTGTACTGATGGTGTACCGGTTTGGTAATACCAAATCTAGGATTGCTTTCTAAACCAGTTGGAGATTGCGAATTTGGGTTACATGATGCTTGGTTTTGTTCAATCGGAACCGGTGATTTTGAATTTTACATACGGCTCATATCAGATACTCGCCCAGTTCCTAAATACAGGATGCGAAAAATTAATTTCTATCTAGAAAATAACATTAAAACTATAAATTAATGGTATTCAACCAATTACAAAATAGATTATTAAATATGATTTGTTGAACAGTTTTTAATAAAGTAAAAGTTACCTAGAAAAATCGAAAAAAAATCTTATATATTAGCTTATACTACCAATCAGGACAAACAGTCTCCGGTTTGATGGTGGAACCGGATCCCGGTTCGGTTAAACTGTTAAATAAAATGTGATCACTAGAGAAATAAATGTTACTTATTTATTATATGATTGATTCTCTTCTCTTAGTCAGTGATAGATGCTGGCAACTTCGGAGTCCGACAGCCATGGCGACTTTGTCTTTATTCTCTTTGGCTTCCTTACAAAATCGGAATCCAATGTTCTACCATCATCGTCATCAGCAGCAACGGCAACTTCTTTTTGTTTCCCACTTGAAGAAAAAGAAGAGTGGTTTCGTTTGTTTTGCTTGCTCCATCAAACAAACCAGGTTCGAAATTCGGACACGGTGTGTCAGTTTCGGTTACTGTTGTGTAATAAGTCTCCTTGAATCCGATTTACTTTTTTGCAGAGTTCGTAAGAGAGTGAAGAGCAACGAGGAGCTTCGGAGTGAGATTCTGGAGTTCGTTGCTTCGGCTGGGCTTCCTCCAGGTCACGTGCCCTCCATGAAGGAACTCTCTGCACACGAAAGGTTCCAACTTTCTTAAATTTCTAGATTTAAAGTTGAATACTTTGCTAGAAAAATTCTTCTGATTTAATTTAATTTATATATGTAGAGTTGATCTTGCAAACGTTGTCAGACGAAGAGGATATAAGTTCATCAGGGATCTTCTTTCAAACTCTGAAGACGACTGTAATGAGCTTACAAGTCCAAGTGGCGTCTCTTTGGAAGATTCTTTAACAGGTCCTACGCGTTAATGAGTTAAGAGCACCATTAAAAAAAAATGATTATGTAAGATAAGTCTCTTATTTTCTGATATAACACTTATATTTATCTGGTGTAGAAGGTCAGGACGAAGAAGCACTTGACTCTACCGAACCACCTTCAAGCACTGAGATGTACTCTACTGCAACAGATGCTAGTGTCTCTCTTGATCAGAGAACACATAATTTTACAGAGGAAGTTGATGAAGAATGTGGAGGGGTGATTGAAAATGAATCTTCGTTGTCTGCAGTTTCGAGAATGGAAGACTCCACTTCAAGCTCTTCAGAGAGAGAAGCTGACAATGTTTTGGTGGCAGAGGAGGATGAGGACGTCAATGACGTGGGCGAGGATGCCCCTCTTACCGATGATCATTGCACCAGTCAAGATCTCAACTACACCAAAAACGTTGTTGAAAGTGTTGCTACTGAATCCTTGTCTGGTGAGAATGCAGAGAATTTTCAGAATCAGCAGATTGATGATATGGCTGAAAATCGTTCTGGTGGTGCTGACGATAGTGTGGTTGAGGCTGATGATAAGGATGGGATGTTAAGTCTTTCTTCTTCAGCGTCAAGCATAGAAGAAAAAACAGCCAGATTTATCCAGAATGGATACTTGGATACAGTTGATGGTATGTTGGAACCAGTTTCAGATGATGAATATAACATACCTAATGAAAGCTGTCCTGAAGAAACTAAAGTGAGTGCAGAAACAATCAAAGGTGGTGAGTACAGTCATGGTGGTCAGAGAAGAGTGAGTATGGCGCCAAATGGAAGTGCCCTAGCATATGAGGAGGTTACCTATGCGACAGAAGCTAATAACTCTCAAAGGTGAGTTCTATACATATACAGGTCTAGTCAGTCTGTTGCTCTTGACCATTATTTTGGATTTTATATGTGATTCTGGATATTTTATTCACAGGAATAGTGATCACCAATATGGGAATGCTGAACTGGACAAGGATTCACATGATGAGGTGTTGACAGATCACTGAACTCATGTCTTAAGTTATTGAATAAACCTATTTTTTTTCGTATACATATGCTCATAGAACCTTGTTCTGAAATGATTACAGACAATGAAACGGGAAAAACAGGTTGAAATTACTCGGCTGAGGTTCATGCTGGTACATTGATTGCTTTCTTTCACTATGTGGAATAGATAAAGTGAATTTTGCAAACTAACTTTGTAAGTAATTTATTGCATGATTAGCGTCAGAAAGAGCTGGAGCTGTCAAGGTTAAAAGAGCAGATTGAAAAGGAAAAGGTAAGCTACTACTCTTCAGGAACATTTTAGTTTGAACATCTAATAATCAAATATATCTTGTCCTCTGCATTTATATAATTAAAATTGTTTAGATCTTTGACATGTAGCTTCTGAATTCTAAAGAAGGCAATCAATATTCTTATGCTTGGATGATACTAGTCTCCTTGATGTTTCTATAGTCTCTTATTCTAGTAAAAGGTGATACTTGTTTCTGTTTCTAATTCTCGAATTTCCTGGGGCTCAGCTGTCTCTTTCGGTTCTTCAAAGAAAAGCTGAAACAGAGATACAAAAGGCCCAAATGCTTGTCTCACAGAAGGATGTTGAGTTGCAAGAAGCCGAGGAAAGTCTCTCAGGACTGCAAGAGGTAAGCTTACTTTTGTTTAATATACTTTAAAATAAATAAAAGTGAATTTGTCTAGTCTACACAAGAGAGGTAAAGTGGAATTGTTTTCTTCAGGTTGAGATTGAATATTGTGGAGATGGTAATGTTGTGGAGGTGACCGGCAGCTTCAATGGCTGGGAACACAGAGTGGGACTGGGGCTTGAAACATCCAAGTCAACCGGGTCAGTATTGGTTCCTGACTCTTTCTCAACTTTAAAGAGTGATCATTGTTACTAGCTAGAAGACACATTTAGATTCCTTTTCCTAAACACACTGTGAAGGACTTTAACATTCAGGTGTATGCTTCGCTTCTATGGTGTGTTTTACAGGAAACAGAAATGCTGGTCAACATTACTGTGGTTATATCCTGGTACATATGAGATTAAGTTCATCGTGGATGGTCAATGGATAACTGATCCACAAAGAGATTCGGTTACAAGAGGACACATCACAAACAACATTCTCAAAGTAGACTGATGATCCTCTTGCCTAAACTGTTTTTAGAGTTGCATTCAATCAAGAGCCTTGCAGATGGTAGATACCTGCTTAAACAGGGAAAGGAGCAGATCATGTAATCAACTTCTCCAATGAGCTCATGTATAAGGTGTTTTGTTCTGTTCTGTTAGAGGTAGTAGAGTATGTACAAAATTACAATTTCAGGTAATTGATTAAATAAATTTCGGAATCAAGTCTCTAGCATGCAACATAAACCATCATCATTATTAAAACCGTTCATGAATCATGACAACGTATAAAAAGCAAAACCCTTTTGGGCTACTTTCCTACAAATTCCGTAATAATAAAAGTTGATAAAGACATTCAGTTTAAAGGTTCTCCCCGGTTTACTTCATCTCAGCGTCTGTCACCGGCCACTGAAGCCACCTCTCACGCTCGACATGTATCTATTTCATGTCAACGAATACACCTTCCTTGAACTTCTTGCATAGAGCCTGTACGGCCGAGTCAATCCGTGCATTATCCTGTAGAACAAAACAAATAGTAAGGAAACTTGAAAAAAAAATGAGGAAATAAATGAAACCAGATCTTGCGTGTGTTTGTACCTTCCCCTTCAAGCAGATGATGATAGGACCTTGTCTGGATATCCGGTAACACCCTGAGAAGAAAATTGTGGTTAAGACAGAAGTTAAATGATATTAGACAGGTCAAAGATTGTATACCAAGGTATATGTCCGGGAACTCGAGACCAAGTTTGGACAGAGGTTCTGCAATTTCAACCTGCATTTCAAGAAAAACCCCAAATCTAAGGTCACTCTTCCCCAGAAGAAACTAGTAAAATTTTCTGCAACTGACTACACATCTCTCCATTGATCTATCGGGAACTACGTGTCTTGGTTAAACACAGGTTCTTGCATGAAAAGCGAAGAAGTAGCAAAAAAAGCCATGGCCAAAAATAAAAAGGTGGAATGAAAAGTAAAACATACATCTGTCAAAGATGTCATCAAGCGCCTTGACGCGTATAGCTCCATGAGTGATGATGTACTTCCACCCAATTTAGTTAGCTCGGTCAGACATTCCCACTCCTTCTCGAGCTCCTCAGTGTTTGTAGCAGCAAGAACAATCACATTGCGGCACTTGATCTACAGAACCGGTGATCAGTGATCGAACTGGTATTGAAGGAGAATACTAATTTTTCTGTTAAAACCTACCAATGGCACCGAAAGCTTTTCATGATGCAGTAGTTCAGTAATTCCTTCCGGTAACTGAGCCATCTGAAAAGACAAAACCAATCAACTTGGTGAGAAACCATATACACAACAACAATGCAAGGATAAATCATAGCAAAACGACTTAGCTATTTTGACATATTTTAAAAGGTTATTCTCAAGACAAAACTCACTTCATTCCTGTCGCCTGTGCAATGCTCGCTGATAAGATGCCTAAGATATTCCTCAAACTCTTCATCAGGTGCCTGTAAAATCGACTTTATTAGCTTCTTACATTACAACTGACTGGTGATTATTTCCAATTATTGACACTCAGATGCATTAAGATGTTATGGCATTTTTTCAAACTGCCTTATACGTACCAGGCGAACCCCAAATGCCTTGGCAACACCAGCCAGAGTAACATCTGAATGCAAAGGGCCAACTCCTCCATATATAAATACCTCCAAAAAGCATCAAGCACATGTAATCTGTCAGTTCTCTCCTTGATTTTATGATGATCTATTTAACGGACTTACCATATCACAGATAGACCTTTGGCGATCAACTTCCTCGGATACAGAATCAATCTGATCAAAGAAAACACAGTGAAGCGTCAACAGAGATAAGAAACAATCTACTTTCTCTGTTCGATCCAACGAAGACAATGAGTAAAAATCTCACTAACATCATTCCGAAGAACAGAAGTTTGTTGCACAGACCAACCAACAGAAGTCAGCTTTTTACAAAGAGACAGTCCTAAATGATCTTCAACAGTGCCAGACCTGAGCTATGGAACATATAAATGGGTTGGAAGAAGTTCACTGCCCCTACTAGTAGTAAACAATCGACCAGCGACTTTATAATAAGAATTAAATGACTTACAGAATCTCATCGCCAACGGCAATGACTGAGGCCAAAAGCACCTCGTGTTTCTGTGAATCACTTCCTGCGTCGTTCTTGGTTGAAGCATTTTTCTTGACTCTGCCTGCCCTCTCTAACCTCCCATCAGAAAGCAAATAAGCAGGTTTGAATTTCTCTTTACTGCTGGTGTCGTTAACAGACAATAACGCGTTGGGGACAGTATCATGAATACTCCCAATTGATGTATATCTGTATTAGTGTCACACCATAAGACGAATTGGGAAAGAAAACATTTTTTTTAAAAAAAGGTGAAAAAATTCTACCCCTGGTCATAAAGACTGCAATACTTGACCTTGCAAGTTAGGAGAAATGCCCAAACATCTCTACATAGGCAAACATTAAAAATAATCAGAAACCAAAGTTGCTTTAGTTTCCAAAATTTCAAAAACCTTTTATGGGTTACAGTGACCAAAGGGATACCTGTATGACCAATCCAAAATAGGATTCACCCTCATAAAGGGAGGCCATCCAGGGGAACTAGGAGAGAATTGCTCTTGACCAACCTGAATCACAATGATTAAATATTTTCACAAGTTCTACAAAAAAATACTTGCATATAAATCTTGAGATTTGAAGAGAAGCTAACCGCAGTAGGATCACCAATCCTGACGCCAAGAAAGATAGCTCTGATAGGGTTAGCTTTCAACAAAGCCTCCAACCCGGATTTGAAATCCTGGCGAATGATGTCAAGCTGGATACCGTAACTGCCAATATAGAATTAATAAGATGATTAGCCAAGCAGAAGAAATAAATATCATTCTGGAAGCATACGTGAGGTAGGAGAAGAACTTCCTTTTCTTACGTCTGAGCTGCATCATATGTAAATGCATTGATTTCAGTGAAGGCAGAAGGGCTCTCGAAGTATATGGTCCGGACTGGGAAACTTGATAGACCTCCATTAGAACAACTCTGCTCTTTCTTATGCAGAAAATAGCCGGCTCTGAGAAGGTGGAGTAACACCTAAAATCATGATCAGAGTCCCTATTATTACTCAGGAAAATAGGATAAAAGAAGGAAAGAGATTTGAACTTACAGTGGAATCTTTTCCTCCATTGAAACTAAAGGCGACCTCTTCAATACTGCACCAAGTCAGACAGAGTTTCAAGAATCATTAAAGCAGATTTTGCATTAAATGATGATGTTGACAGTTATCAGCTAATCTGAGACACACACACAGTGATCAAACAAGAAATGAACAGAAAGCTATCATTAATTTTTCAAACAGTACAAAACATTATTATTACAAAAATATATTCCAAAAGCGTGGAATCATCAAAAGTAACAAACTTGGATTCATCTACAATCAAAGTTTGCAAAGACAAATGAATCTAAAGATCAAAGACTCTAGAAAAAATGAGAATAGAGAAACTGACGAGTAAAGGGAGAGAGCTCTTGTGATGACGAAGATGGCGTTGTTGTACTTGGTCTTCAACCTCTTATCGTCGCTTTCTCCGATCGCTTTGTCGATCTCCATCTCTTCTCTCCTGTGGCAAAAAGTCAAAATGCTTTGAAATTTCAAATCAGATTGAGAGAGTAATCCCGTCGGAGCTTTACCTTTATTCTGACGACTCGAAAATCGCGTCGGAAGTATTATAAGATTCGCTGGAGTCTGGAGATGAAGAGAAGATTTTCCTTCTTCTTCTTCTTCTTTGAATAAAGAATAAAAATTGGAACTTTATAGATATTCTATTCTATTGCAAAGCTCAATCTTTTATTGCCACACCCCATTTATCTTAAAACCCCACCCAAAAATCCGATATAATAATATTTGAATATTGACAAAAGAAACAGAGAAAGACAAAAAGCTTGCTCACTGTAAATTTTCCTTGCAACTTTGTTTCCTGCATAGAGAGTATTTACTTTTGTACTGAGAGCAAAAAGATTCACTGTTATTCAGTAATTATATTAAATATTGTATTATTTAATCATAATAAGAGCAGTAACAGGGTCATTGAACTTGTTCTTAAACTGAATCATGTTCATATACACTGAACCTAATAATTACCAAACTCCTTTTTCTCAGCTTTGATTAAATACAATCATAGTTTAACTAATGAAGTTGCTGCATGTATTTACATTTGCAGGCTTTTGTCGACATTGTAAACTACATTATACCAACAAAGAATAGCTGGTCAATAACACATTGGATATAATTTGCGCTTAATTATTACTATTAGATTAATAAAGTGTCGTTTTCAAGGGATTAACGAAAAAATGGTTATGAAGAAAAATCAAGGTCAACGACTTTTGTTTTTATAAAGACTTTTCTTTGGGCAACTCGCAGTGCGTTCAACACGTTTTCTTACTTCATCTCCGCATGTTCTAAAGAAAAGTAACATCATTTCATAGAAAAAAACACCTAACATTTAAAGGGTAATCAATCCGTTAGATTATACGGTAAACATCATTCCATCACCTCATGTAGAACAGTTTACACAAAAACATGGTCCACTCTTTGTCTGTGACATAAGTGGATTAGTAGAGCCTGCAACTAAAACTCTGTACCAAGCAAAGAATACTGAGAATCCCCCCCACTTGAGTTACCTACTAGTCGAAAAGACAATCCCCGTGCCAATAATCAACTAGAAAATCCACCATTTCCTGCAAATAAGAACACAAACCAAGTTTAGTATACTACCAGTGGATTAACAACAGATGAATGAAACCAAATTAAGAAGAAAAAGAAAATGTGTGTGGCGAAACTGACAGCTAGAGGGATGGGCTTGTGAAAGGGAGTGTGGTTGTTTAGAAGCATCTCTTCATAAGTGGCGTTGAAGCTACAAAAACAAGATTTCAAGAGTGTTGTTACTTAATATATACATGAAAATAAACATGAAGCGTTGCAGGTTTCGTATGTACCTTATAACAGGTTCCATAGGTAACTCAGAAGTCCTTTTAGACGGATCTCCAACCCAGTTCTTTCTCATCTCTTGCCATGCAATCTCAGCTGCAAAATAAAAACAAAAAGGGAACCACAGGTTTAAGTAAGATCAATGTTTGTTTACAGTTACACATTCTTCTAAAGAAAGTGAGCCAAGGATAGGAGAACTTTAGCCTTAATTGGGAATGGTACTGTTAATGCTTACCATGGTTCACAAAGTTCTTCTCAAGCGATGTCTCTTTATCATTGCTCGAAACATTGGCAGAATCATAAGCGTCTTCCATCGTCAAACTGAATGCACAAACAAGATCACATTGTAAAGGGCTACTGAAGAGTATACATATATATATATATACATTATACACATCATCATAACACCTTCCTCTCATATTCTTAACAGCAAGAATTGATTCTCACAAGTCACAATCAGATGCTAGGCAATGCATATATAATCTACCCAAATATCAGTAGGTGATGATATCCTATAAAACTGCTCTACCTAAATCACGAAAAAGACAAGATCTTTCGCGGGAGATTTGAGAACAAAGAAGTTGAGGATATAGAGATGCTTCGATTCAAATTACGTATCCGAAAACAGAGCTCGTAAAATAAAAAACCAGGACAAACGAGAGAAAGAGATGACCTTTGGTTTTAATTGGGAGCTTCGATGAACGGAGAATCGACGACGGCTTGAGAAAAACCTCGCCGACCACAGCTTGTCTGAAACAGAAGCTAATGTAATTTGTTTTACTTAATTTTTTAATTTATATTTTCTTTTATACCATTTAATTTATATTTTCTTTTATTATACCATTTAGAAACATACTAATAACTCGTTAACGCAAGACCGACCTTAGCTCAGTTGGTAGAGCGGAAGACTGTAGTTGTTGCTGTTATCTTTAGGTCGCTGGTTCGATTCCGGCAGGTCGGATATTTTTATTTTTAATTATCAAAAAGAATCCGCTATAGCCTATATGATTAGAGGATTTCAAAACAGTGGAAAAAAAAAATTATTATTGCGGTGAGCGTAAATCGAACACGCGACCTTCAGATCTTCAGTCTGACGCTCTCCCAACTGAGCTATCCCCGCTTGATGGTGATTTACAATGTATAGTTTAATATGAACGTAAATTAATCGTATCAACTATGAACTATCAACAAAATAATTGTGTTGGTATGTCAAGTGACTTTCTTATTCACAGCATGCAACGTTTTTTGAGTCACTAATCTGATCCTTTAGGTCGAATCAAATCCAATAGCCACTCAGGTTTGATTTTCCTCTACCATGTCGTGCTAGTGATATGGATTTTAGGAAAAGCTTTTGCTTTTGAATCTCAATGTTCTGTAAAGGTGAAAATTTTATTTAATTGCTGTCGGAAAATAAATATTAGGAATCTTTACGAGCTTGGAACATAGCTTTTGTGGTTAGTAGTTGTTCTGTTTAGATAGAGAGTTATGTCTGGAAAAACATTCCGACTTTGTATGAAGAAACATAAACAGACATACCGCTCTATTGTCTCGTCTGTTGAGAATAACAATATTAAAGGGCCTTTTGGGTTTTGTCTGTTTACTGGCCGTCAAAGCTACGTTTAATTTCTTCACGGCATCACTTTCTAAAAAGGTAATTCTAACGGAATAGTTCGCAACGCCGTCAAAACCTTCTGGCTAAGTCGGAGACTTTGCTTTTATTTTGTAGTTTTCTTTTAATTTTCATTCACAAAGTCCACATCACGTTTTCATCTCTCATCAGCGATTCAACTTCCGGCGAAATTCCCAATTCCTGAGGCAAGAGCCCTAATTTCAATATGGTAAGAGCTGTTCAATTTGGTTGTTTGATGGATCTTTGTATGTAAATCATGCGGTTTCTATTTCGGATTGATTGAATCTATGAAGCTCCACACAGGTTTGTATAATGTGTTTGGTGCCGCTGTTCCTCGTCCCGCTCATCAATCTACTCCCCCGGATCATCGATTTCTTAATGGTAATTGGATCTTGCTTTGTTTGTAATCTTCGAAAGTTTAATTTTTTAATTGGTCGGAAGGATGATCAGATTCATGGGTATTATTAAAAAGTTAATTTTGGATATTAAATTGAGGAAGAAGAGAGAGAGGCATGAAGTTAATTTTTTTTTTTTTTTTTTTAATTTGCTTGAGTTGGGCAAAGATGCTAGCAATGTTTAAAACTTAGTGTGGCATATTCATACCAATTTTGATTTTGTAGACACTAGACAGACTGTGTAGGTGGATGTTTTAGTGGATCTTACAGTGTTAGATGTCTTGGTCTGATACTTTTTGTTGATTTTCTTGGGGCGTATTGTCTTATAGGCCAAAGTGTATGGATGGCTCGGATGGGAGTACAGGAAGCCAGCAAGAGTTCCTCCATCTTGTCCTTTCAAGCCGAATGACAACAAAGTAAGCGTAGAGATTTATTTACTCACTTCGTTTGAGGCTTTTCTTAGTACTTGAGAACAAGTTTGGTTAATGACATGTTTGGATGCTTCTGTTTATGTTTTACATTATATTTCAACTCAACGATATGCCATGATCCGTTAGCTTCCATGAACTTTATTATAATTTTAATGGTTGGTTTGCATTTGAATCTTTGAATAACATTTTGTTATTACAGGTGACTGCTGAAGCTGGAAGTGCAGGTAGAGAAGAAACAATAGCTAAACCGGTCGTTGCAGGGGAGAGTGGCGGGGTTAAGCAGGATTGAAGGCTTGAGTCCTCCTTTTCAAATAAAAAGCTTTTGATATTATGTGGATAAGAGAAGAACCTTGTGGAAGAAATTTACACAAAATCATGTCTTCTTTTTGTTATAACAGCCCCTTCGTTTTCTTCAATGGTTATTATTATCACACAAAAATGTAGAGAATATATTATAATTTGAAAATATTTGTTTATCTCCACTCTTCTGTTTATTTGATTTCATTATCACAAAATCTAGTGATAACCACTTGTAAGTTGTAACTATATAAAGTTCTTTTAATACACGTGTGAGCCAAAGATGAAACTGATAGCAATCCACAACAACATTATAACCACTAACCAGCAACAAAAGTACACAATAGAAACACCACTAACCGGTGAAAACTTCAAACCAGAGAACCTTTGATGAACAAAAGTACACAATAGCAGTGAAAACTTCAAACCAGAGACCTTTAATGAATGAAAAAATTACACTAAATAACGCTTTTTGTCTTTGCAAATACATTTTGCTGGCCACATACTTTTTATGTGTTATTTCTCCATAATACCCTCTACCTCAGTTCTTGTCACACTTATTCTTCATTACATAAACGAGTTAGACATTAGATGAAATATTATTAATTTTAAAAAAATAATAATTTCTCAAACACAGAAATTACTTTCCCAATTTGTCTCCATTAATCCCTAATCCTAATCCGCTTAAAACTCCATTGTATCTCGGTCTAATCTCATGTATTTAGAGCGAGTCATCGTTGACGCTTCCTGTTGTCCAGACATATACACACACATATTAATACCATGTTGGATTATTATTAGTTGATCAAATGAGTATCCACGTTACACACACATATTAATACCATGTTGGATTATTATTAGTTGATCAAATTATTAGGAGAATCGGTGATATATTCATAAGAATGAGTATCCTCGTTACACACACATATTAATACCATGTTGGATTATTTTTTGTTGATCAAATTATTAGGAGAGTCGGTGATATATTCATAAGAATGAGTATTGAGGTAAGATATGATTTTTTAAAATGAAAGTATAACGATAGATTGATATAATTTGACCTTATTGCATTTTCTTATGGCCACTGAACCACTCCGATCACCTAATTCAACCTTACATTTATTCGGCCTAACACCATTTTTAACCCAAAAAAAAAGAAGTTTAAACTCAAAGGCCCAACTTCTACTAGTTGTCACTTTTTTTTGAACATCAAAATAACTTCATTAATTAAAACACTAGTTTGTGGCCAGGCCCAAACTAGTTTTCACTTCTTACTCCTTTAAGATGAACATAACTGGTATCCTGGAAACATGTAATAATGTGTATAAACGACTTTTTAACATAAAGTTGTGTAATCGTTCACAATAATTACAGTTTAGTTTGTATTTTCTTTTACGGTTTCGATATCTTCAACGAATAAAGGTCAATTAATTCAAAAAGAAAAGAAATATATAGCCGTTGGGGAAGAAGAAAGAGCGTAACGGCTATTTTTTTTCCCTTGAGTTTATTTATAGAGCCTTTAGTCACAACGCACACAAGCTTCTCACTCGTCTCTCTCTTCTCTCAAATTCTCACATTCTTCTTTCTTCACGGTAGAGAATCTCAGATTTTTTAAAAAAAACAGAGTTATGTTATCATCTATCACTTGACTTCTCTCTCTCTCTCGTTTTAATTAGTTGCTGATTCTATAGTATAACTATTTCCAGAAGAAAAGATGAACGATCTAATGACCAACTCGTTCACGTGCTACACTGACCTAAGGAAAGCAGCGATGAAGGATTTGGAAGCAGGACCAGACTCTGATCTGGCAAACAAAACAGATGAGAATCTCTCTTGTTTTCTCGAAGAAGCTGAGAAAGTGAAAGCACTCTCTCAGAGAGTGAGAGTGAGAGTGAGAGTGAGAGTGAGAGTGAGAGTGAGAGTGAGAGTGAGAGTGAGAGTGAGAGTGAGAGTGAGAGTGAGAGTGAGAGTGAGAGTGAGAGTGAGAGTGAGAGTGAGAGTGAGAGTGAGAGTGAGAGTGAGAGTGAGAGTGAGAGTGAGAGTGAGAGTGAGAGTGAGAGTGAGAGTGAGAGTGAGAGTGAGAGTGAGAGTGAGAGTGAGAGTGAGAGTGAGAGTGAGAGTGAGAGTGAGAGTGAGAGTGAGAGTGAGAGTGAGAGTGAGAGTGAGAGTGAGAGTGAGAGTGAGAGTGAGAGTGAGAGTGAGAGTGAGAGTGAGAGTGAGAGTGAGAGTGAGAGTGAGAGTGAGAGTGAGAGTGAGAGTGAGAGTGAGAGTGAGAGTGAGAGTGAGAGTGAGAG
>NC_027756.1:53893577-53895073 GCF_000695525.1 Brassica oleracea var. oleracea | reverse complement strand
ATATTATGATATTACATAGATGATTCGACAACGGACAATACTATCTAACTGCATGAACCGTCTTACGAAGATTCTGACCGAATTTATTTGCACCCTGTTGAAGATTCTTTGTAAGTCTTTCTTCCGTAATCTGCATAATTGTTTAATAAATCGCTTTCTCCGAGAATTGAAACATGGACTTCCCATAGTGTGCAAATTGCATAGCTTGGGATTCGAACCCCAGACCTGGATGTAGAATCCTTTAAAACTTAACCATTATGATATTATGATATTACATAGATGATTCGAAAATCGACAATACTATCTGGCTAAGTGCATTATATGAGCCGTCCTACGAAGATTCTGACCGGGATTATTTGCATCATGTTGAAGATTCTTTGTAAGTCTTTCTTCTGTAATCTGCATAATTGTTTAATAAATCGATTTCTCCGTGAATTGAAACCTGGACTTCCCATAGTGTGCAAATTGCATAGCTTGGGATTCGAACCTTAGACCTGGATGTAGAATCCTTTAAAACTTAACGATTAGGCTACGGTGATTTCACAAAAACTGATATATATACTCCGGTCATTTTTGTAGTGCTTATTCCTATTATTTGATTTGGAAAATTTACATTTTATAATAGAGAAAGTAAAAACTAACATATATTTTACCAACAGCCAGAAGCTACAATAGGCTTCAGGACCGTAGCTAGGGTTTGTAGGGTTTGTACACTAGTCAATGGAACTTCGTATCGGGAGAAAGTACCGGCTCGGACGTAAAATCGGAAGCGGCTCGTTCGGAGAGATATACCTTGGAACCAATACACAAACCAAAGAAGAGGTCGCTATAAAGCTCGAAAGCGTAAAATCTCCTCCTCCACAGTTGTCACACGAGTCCAAAATATACGGCATTCTACACCTACAAGGCGGAGGATCCGGTGGATGATTCCAAAAATGAGATGGTACGGTGTCGAAATGGACCAGTACAATGTTCTAGTGATGGATTTGCTTGGTCCGAGCCTCGAACATCTTTTTAGTCACTGCGACAAGAGATTCACTTTAAAAACAGTTTTTATGCTAGCCGATCAAATGATTAACTGATGTTAGGAGTTTTCAAGGCTCCTAAGACAAATGTTGTAGTATAGTGATTGTCGAACCAGTTCTGAGGGATATCAAAGCAATGAGAATGCAATTACTCACTTAATCTAAGTGCAACCAATGATTTAGATGAGTTTTAAGCTATGACTAAAACTAAAAAACAATAACAGAATGATACTTTCTTGACTAAGAGAAAAGAGAACTCATGGGCATAGGGATTAGACCTTGGGTGATCAAGTATCGAACTAAGGATGGCAAATGATCAATCAAACTATCAACCTTAAGCCTAGACACAATTCTAAGCAAGCTCTATGTCTAGATAAATGCTCATTTGCTAACATATCTCAAACATCAAATGTCTTTGGTTGAATAATATGAAAGCAATCATTACTAACAAGTCTATTAGCTATCTTAGCA